>NW_026067959.1:1601921-1736922 GCF_014885135.2 Alexandromys fortis | reverse complement strand
ATGGCAAATTCTTAGGTAGCTAGTTAGATGTCAGCAGACTTGAATGTCATTGAGCATAGCCCCCTCTTCCACAATCAGCAGCTTGTAAAAACAGGCATGGAAGCTGCAGGACTCTGATTATTGGTCAACAGGATGGGAACTGAGCCTGATTTTTGGCCCTCAGTAGAGACCTGACATTCTAAACTGCACAGAGGAGCATAAGATATCTATCTAGTCAGAACAAAGACTTAGCATTGTCTCCTTCCTGAAAGTTCATCCAAGTGGGCCTGCCAATCATCCCGACAGGAACTATTGCCCAAGAAAGCTATTTTAGAGGCTTTAATATTCTAAAGAAGCCCAACCATGCAGGTGGGTACAGTGGTTCCTTCAAGCACTGTCAACCATCACCCCTGTAATACACTTCATGGGTTCACAAAGACCAGGGAACTGAGAAGAAATCTAATGAGAGCCCAGTAACCAAAGAGTTTCGAGCTTTTGTCTGACTCTCAGTGGCTTGCTCTCTCATGTTGTAGGACTGTGGGGCCCGTCTTTTGTCCTCTGGCTCTTCCTGGCCTCAGCACTGATTTCTTACAGGTCTGGGTGTTTCCTTTTAGGGCTCCCTTGGGTCACTCTCCACTCCTAACCTCATGGACCCATGTTTCTCTCCTCTCTTCTCTTCTGTCTTGTTTAGCCTTCTTTCCTTCCTTCTCTTCCCCTTCCTTCCTCATCCTCCCTCCCCCTCCCCCACACTCTGTGGCAGTCTCAAACTTGCTAAGATGATTTTTTTTTCAGTAAACATTTCATTGTATTTTACACAAAGAGACATCCCTCCCCCGAAACAATGAAGTAAGAAAAGAGGACCTGGGATGTGGCTCAGTGGTAGCATGCCCGCTTAGCATGTGCAAGGCTCTGGGGTCCATGCCCAGAACCATAGACATCTAGTGAAATCTCTCCAGAAACGCATCTGGATTTGCCGCTTTTCTCTGTTTTTTTTTTTTTTTTAAATTATTATTATTCAAACACAAATACCACCACTACCCAAACAAAAACAAACATATTCTTCTTATGTCTCTATAATATATGCTCTAAAGTCGATAGTGTTATTCCCACTTCTAGGTTTAGAGATGAAGGCAGAAAGTTATTTTGAAGTTGAGGATATAGCACGGGTCTGGATTCTGGTTGGTAAACCTCCGGGGCTACTCCTAGCATTGACCTCTGTGCAGGCAGCCCACTATACACGGCACCTAGTCATTCCCAGGAAGTGTGGGCGCTCTGTGAGACAGAGACAAACCCAGAACCAGAAGGACTCTGAGCTCAGAATGCATGACAGGGTTAGGGTAACAGATGTGTGGTTTTATCTGAAGCTAAATTCTAGCAAGGGGGAGAAGATTCTTTTTTTTTGAGAAAACGATGAACCTAATTTATCATCCACAGCAGTAGCTACAGGAGTGTAGTGGGAGAAGGAGGATTCAGAGAATTCAAGGTACCGTGAGAGTTAAGTGTCTGATGGGTAATGACCCCTAGTCACCCCTACTCACTTCCTGCTGAAGCCAAGAGACCACTGTTTGCTTTCTAAAACTGTCTTTGAATTAAAGAAGGTTGTGCTCAGAAGCCAGTGGGGAGATGTGGGTATTACAAAGCTCTCCAGAAAGCCCAGTACGAACTGTACAAAGATCTTATTGTTTATGAAAGGCAACGGCTTCAAACTACCTTGCCTACGTCTTCCTGACCTTTTGGATGGGCCTGAGGGCCTTGGGGGGAAGCGAGGAACGATGAGCATCGATTGTTCCAAGACCAGTTCCTGTAGGCAGAGATCGAGTGTAGTTTTAAGCTCTCGACTTTGGCATTCATTCTCTTTATTTATTTATTTTTGTGCCTGTGATGTGCCATGTGACCGGTTATACATCCGATCATCGCAGAAATGTCAAAATATTTGCATTGTGGATTTGAGGCTAAAACTGAAGAGGGAGACAGAAAGAGCTGTGGTTGATCATCAGAGACAAAAGAGGGGATGGGGAAGGGAGGGAGGAAAAAGTGCATCTCAGGCCTCCCAGGAGGACTGAGGAGGGGCTGCCACCCTCTACTGTCTCCTTGACTGCAGCTGTCTGACAGATGACTCTAACCCAGACACGGGCCTGTGGAGGGTGTGTTCCCCTGCCTTCTCTCCCCATTCTTCCTTCCCCACATGTGTTCATTCATTTTCCTGGCTGAGCGTTTGGGATTTTCCTATTGTCATGGTTCTTCGAGACTGGCTTTGCTCCCCTTGATTGTCAGGGTGTTGCCTTAATTACATCAGCGCCACAGATTTTTCTGAAACAAGAGTCTTATATTGGGAATGTGGGAGACGGTTGGGACAGGGAGGGAATCGTGGGTGGCCAGCCTCCCCAACGGAGGTCAAATCTCCAGGCACAGATACTGACAGAGGCTTGAGACAGCCACAGAGAAGAGTTTCAAAGGCAGACTGGTTACAATATCCCAGGGCTTAATCACACATGCTCACCCCAAAGGCCCAGTGCAACTACCCAGGCCACCACACCCTTCCGAGAACGTGACTGACCTTGTGATGTGGAACCTCACGGCACGGAAGAGGACTGCATCGAAGGCTTATGGGTAGTGTCTGCTGACGTCATCCCCATTTCCTTTATCACAGAGCACCGGTTGGAACTCTGCGTCTGGTTTCACTTACCTTCAGGCAGCATTCACGAAATTGATTCCCACGGCAACTAACTCCATTTCCATTTCAGGCCCAAAGGCACCTTGATTTACTTGGGAGATGTTGACTCTCTGGCAGGGCCTGTGGCTGGCTAGGTCTGTGTCTTTACAGCCTGGAGAGAGAACGTGTTACTTTCTCCTCTACTTGGCTCGCTACCATCCCTTCCGTGATGGACCTGGTGATGGCAGGGAGGAGCACTGCCTTCAGATTCGGTCTTGGCACTCAAGGACAGTCGGAGGAGCATATTCTGTGTCTCAGTGTTTCAAACCCAGAGCCGAATGATGTCCAGTGTCTGGCAGGCTGCCTGCTGTGCACCCCCTGAGCCTGTCTCCTCAGCCTGGAAGCTCGTCCCCTGGACACTGAAGGAGTGTGCTCCCCCAGGGGGCAGCCCTGCTGTAGTGAGTTGGATATATTTTTGCTGGGTGAGGTGGAAGCTGAGTCCAGGCCTAGGATGGCTGATGGGTCACTGGAGCTATCTGAAGGCAGAATGCGGTCCATGGAACCAAGACAATCTCTCACTAATACATCTCATGTGGAAAATCTGGATTTTTTTAAAAGTGGTCCTGAGGCCCTCCGAAAGTGACAGCAACAGAGCAGAAGAAAAAGGGAAATCTACTCACTGAGACGTGGGTACCAAATCTTGTACTTTTCCTCAGCTTCAAGCAAAAGGCCAGGGCAGAGGCTGTGACCTTCTTTCTTCCGCTCCGGCCACTCAGCACACCCACACGTGAGAGCTCTGAGTCACTAGTGACTTCCACCAGCTGCCCTTTTGCTTCACTCCCCACCCCCACTTCCTTTTCCTTTAATTTTCTTTATTCAATCAGTTAGCAAACTCTCTGGAAATGTCCTTTGTGACCTTTCCAAACCAAAACAGAACAACAACAAATCCCTGTTTTGGTGTTTGTGGTTTAAGCAGTCAGGTGGGAATCGAGTACTGCTCCTTCCTCCTTCTCAGCAAGCCTGAATCAGCCTGAGGGATTATCCTGTATCATCCACGTGTGACCTGGTGCACTGGCAGGCTTTGAAGTGAAAGAGGGGGCAGGACAGCGAGGCCAGGGAGGAGCCATGAGGACAGAACCTGGCTTAAAGGGGTGTGACAGTTGGCTTGAAGGTTGGAGAGGCCCAAAAGTCAGAAAGGCAGTTTCTGGAAACAGGAGAAACAAGGTAACAGATGCTCAGGTAACTCTGGAAGGTTCCTAGCTCTGCCACGCCACTATAGACTTGTATCTACCTCTCAGCTCATTGTTTCAGTCAAGGACACGAGACATCTGGGTGGGGTGAACAGGTGTCTGCAGTAGCTCTCTGTCCTGCCCCCCCCCCCCCCCCAACCTGAGCTTCCATTCTCTGACCCAGGTTGCCCAGGAGGCCTCTTCAATTTCCCTTTCCCAGGGAAGTCCATGTGCCTCTCTTTGGACCCTCCTTGTTACCTTGCTTCTCTGATTCTGTGGATTGTGTAGCCTGGTTAGCCTTTGCTTTATATCTAATAGCCACTTATGAATGAGTAGATACCATGTTTGGCTTTCTGGGTCTGGGTTACCTCACTCAGGATATTTTTTTTTTCTACTTCTGTCCATTTGCCTGCAAATTTCATGATATCATTATTTTTTTATTGCTGAGTAATACTCCATTATGTAGATGTACTTCTTAACACATTTTTATTTTCTAAAAATATAGCTAAAATAAGTTACTATGGCTGGTTAGTTCTAAAGAGTAGAAGGCCCCCATTTTATTAAAATAATCAGTGGAAATGCTTCAGGTTTTCCTTTGGCATATTAATTATGCGAGTTGTCTACGCCCTGTGGTCCTGTTAGTCTTAGACCACGTTCCCGACTTGTACTCCTCGGAAAGGCCTGTTATTTCAGCATGTTTTAAAGCACATGTTTCCTGTCTAAATCTGCAAGCCTTCATATTACTGGATATGGAAATAAGAAATTTTAAATGTCAAAAATTTCTCACATTGTATTTTCAAAGAGAACAGACTCTGCCAATGTGTACGGCTGAAACTTAAAAGCTCCAAGCAGATGTTCACCTCCAACTCAAGTTCTGTTCCATATGGCCAGCGGAGGCACTGGAAACGCGCGTCTCTCAGGCAGTCATATTCCTCCAGGGACAGGTCCTTGTGGGGGGTGAAGGACCCCTGAGTGAATGTGTACACAGACACAGCCATGCCAAGAACCCCAGAGCCTCAGGCTCAGAAGGAAATAGCAAAGCCTCCCTCCTACCCCTTGGGGCGAGGCTCTGAGGGAAAAGTCAAAGCCCTCCTCTGATGCGTGCGTGATTTATAGTGTGAACAGAAAACGTCCAGCATTGCTTTCTCACCCTACATGTTTATGGCCTGAGGACTGTGTTCCTACAGAGACTCCGCCTACCGAGATAAGCTAAATCTACCTCCTCATTTGTCTGTGTGCAGTAACCCCGCCTCCATGTTTATTTGTGTGCGATAATTTTGCTTCCTTGTGTGTGTGTGTGTGTGTGTGTGTGTGTGATAAGCCGGCCTCTGTGTTCAGCTACTTGCCAAACTGCCTCTCTGTTCAGTGAGCTTCTGAAGGCTCAGGCTTCTCCGGCAGAGACCTCAGTCCACCTGACACTGGTCTAGCTTTTCATCGTGTGTGTTCCTCTGTGTTTGTCATTTCTTTATTCCCTCATTGTCTCAGGCAGGTCCACTGATGGAGCTGTGCTGGACACAGCAGGCCTTCATCTAAAAGGCTGGCATTTGGGTCAGCTGAACAACACACCTACCGGTAATTTGTCTGATTGCTGTGGGTCCTCATGGGGATGAGTAAGACCAATCACACAATTATAGTGATGCGACCAAAGATAAAATAGCCAGCCCATGCTGTCCACACAGACCTTAATCTTTTCAAGCATGTAAGTGACATCCTGCCCTAGGTCACATTAACCCTTGAACTGCTGCTTTCTTGCCCTTTCATCCCCTCTCCTCCTCCTCCCTCTTTCATCAGTGAGAGTATCTCTTCCCTAGCCTAGTGCATCTGTTCCCTCCAGACATCTCGGGTCTAAATGGAAAGTATCTTGGGTCTCATTTTTCATCTCACCTGGGCTGGTTTTGTCTAGATACCCTACTTTCACCCCCTGCTGCCCCTCCCCACGGACTACTGATCCCAAACAACCTGTTGTTTACACCTGGTCAGTACTGTGATTTTTTAGGAATGCTAAAGGTTAGTTGCTACATCCAGAACGAGGACCAGTGTGTTATTTCCTTCAGTGTGCAGCTCTGCTCTTTCTGGAAGCTTCCTAAGATCTAGGAGTGTAACTCAGGCCCTTTGGTGGGTCACTTACAGTTTTCCACATCCCTGTATTCTCCCAAGTCTTATCGGGAACAAGGTGTCCAGTCTTCTGGCAGAAACCACACATTAGTGCTTCGGGAGTGCTAGGAACACCTGATTGGAGCCCCTTTGGAGATTCAGAGGTGGTTTCTGAATAGGAAGTGTACAAACAACAGAGACCCCACCCCCAGCTCCCTCTCCACCAATCACCAGCTAAACTGTACATTGGTTGGTTGATTTATCACAGGCTGTTTCCTGTAGTTGCTGTTGCTCATAATAGTTTTCATGTTTAATTTGGTTTCTATGTACTTATGTCTTATAGTTTCATTCAGAGTCCTTGCTGAGAACAGGCGTATCTCCTGCATCTTCTTGGCATCTTTAGTCTTAGCACAGAGTATATTAATCACAATAATTGGAGCTATGATCAAGACAAAGAAGTGTGCTGCCTCTGATCCCCACCTCACCTCCCTTATGTTGTGACTTTCAACATGTTAATGTACCCCACATAGACGCATTCTGGATTTCCTTTCTGATGAATCTGAGCTTTCTGCTTACCTGTTTTGGTCTCAGAGTCCCAACTGTCTGCTGTATAAGCAGAGAGGACTATGGCCTACCTTACCTTGCATCTGTTCCAACCATTGCCATTTTGGGCCTCAAAATATTTGTGTCTGTAGCTCAGAGCTTTTCCTTCCAAGCTCACTTGGCTGTGTTATTTTACTTGGGGTGTATGTGTGTATGTGTTGTGTGGTATGGTGTTGGTAGTGTATGTGTGTGTATTGTGGTGTTGTGGTGGAGGTGGTATGTAAATGTATGTATGTGTGTGTGTTGTGTGGTGGCGGTTTTGTGTGTTGTGTGGTATGGTGGTAATAAGGTGTGTGTGCATTTGTTGTGGTGGAGGTGGTATGTATATGTATGTGTGTGTTTGTATTGTGTGTTGTATGGTAGTGTATGTGTGTGTTGTGTGGTATGGTGGCGGTGGCAATGTGTTTGCCATACCTCACTGAGCAAGATCTGAGCCTTATTGTTTCATCCATATGGAAGTATAGCATCTTTGGATACTTCTCGACATAGTTGTCCCAGAAATACTGCAAAGCATCCTGTAGGCCTTGCCCATACTCTCTGTTCCTGTGAAGATTAGCAAACAGTTTTCCTTGGCTGCTGGGCTCAGTTATTTAAGCCAATGGTGTTTCCACTACACCTGTCTCACCCAGAAGAAGAGCTATTATAGCTTATGATGGTCAACCTTTGCTGTCAACTTGCTGGACTTGGAATCACCTGGCAGACACACCCCTAAGTTTCTCTTTGAGATTGGCCCCAGAGAGAGTTAACTGAAGAGGAAACAGTCACTCTGCAGTGGGTGTCACCATTGCATGGCCTGGGGCTGGGGTCCTGGCCTGAATAGAGGGGAGGATGAGGAAGCCAGCTGGGCATCAGCACTCACCTCTCCTGCTTCCTGGTCCTTGTGTCATCCTCTTGCCACCGTGGATCCCACCGTGCTTCCCCACCATACTGGACAGGACTCTCTCAAATGATGAGCCCAAATAAACCTCTTCTCCTGTAAGTTTTTTTCCCTCAGGCATTCAGTCATAGTGATAAGAACAATATAGAATAAGCAGGTTCTGAACTAAATGTATTAAATAATGATCACATGGGAACAATAGTTTAAAGAAAGAAATTGCCGATTGGTCAAATTCAGTCCATCACCATTTTAGTAAGTAAAGAAGAAAATGATGACAACTTAGTCACAGCCATTTATTGATGAGTAGTCTGTGATTTTTCCCACCCTAGAGTGGAAGACTCGCTGCATATGCCCTGTGATATCTCTCTGAGGGGCCACAGGGGACATGCGATGTGGAGGATTGGGACGGCAAAGTTATGGTTCAGTGTTGGTGCTGACTTTTCTTGCCTTACCCCCAAGCAATAACATCGCCAAGGAAAGCTTTTCTTGACAGCATCGGATCACGAAGGGTATCTGAGTGTTAACTCTCATTTTTATTCTGCTTGTTTGCCTATTTCCTTTGTCATCAGATATGGTGTCGCATGGGTTGCGCGGTTCCAAAGGTCTTATTCCCTGTGCTACAGAGAATGACATGGCTTTTACTTATGTGCTGTCAAATGGCCAATGAAGAGTTTCAAGGGTTCAGATTCTCAGTACCTAAAATGAGATAAATGCTGACAGACAGGAGCTGGGAATAGGTATGAGGGTTGTTGATTAGATAAAACATTTACCATGGCATCATATTGACACGTCCATTTATAACTTAAAGTCATTAGCTGTTAGGATTGCAAATTTTTAATAGGCTGCCAAATAAGGCAAGAAAGCTTTAAAATTTTCACTGTTTGGGAGACTAGCCTTAAAAAAAAAATGACAATTGCAGTCCAGAGAGGTCCTTTCATATTTAAAAAGGAAGTGTTAAAGTATCAGTTGACTTTGATGAAGTTCTATCCACGTGTGCATGTGTGCGTGCCTTAAAGTCATTCCAACTGTACTTCTGGACATCTGGAAGCAGTCCTGGGAAAGCCGCGTGTTTAGCTCTTAGCTTCAAACATCTTTTAAAGGAATGGAAACTAGAAGGGGGCTATAATCATCACCCCAAAACTTCGGGGCTTTACAGAGTCAGGCACCTGAAACTCTCAACTCCAGGATAATTGGGGGCTGAAAAACCAGCAGAGGAAATTATCTGCAAGACTACAAATACATTAAAAGAACTAAATGCACCACCGCCTGCAGCGAATGATGTCCATAATCTTCCCTTTTTTCTTTCCTAGTCTCACCAGTTTTCTTTCTTTTTCTTACTCTTTTTTACTCCTTCACTTTTTCCTTTTCCCAATCCTTCTTCCTGCCTTTGTTCAGCATCTCTCTTTCAAAATCTCCACAACCATGTGACTAGTGCCTAGTTAGATGAGAATGCGGATTAATTGTTTGGTCAGTCACAAGAAGGGGAAAACTGACAAGCAAAAGGCAGTTCAAATCCAGCCTCTTACATGGAAGAACAGTGCATAGAAGAGGAAAGAGAAGAGAGGAAGAAAGGACAGAAAACAGACCTCAGAGGGAGCACAAACAGTGTCAGACCAGAGCTGGGATTGGGCAGCACGGACCCAGCCATGTGTACAGTGGTGTTTGTGAGGTTTCACATGTGTTGGATTATACTGTGTGGCCAGCACCCGGGGAATTGGGAGGTGGGTAAACACTGTCTGTGTATCTGTCCTCCAGGTGTTCTTTGATGGCGTGTGGGGGAGTGGGGACACATGCCTGGGAAGCGCATATAAACAGTGCATTAGGAGCACAGCAGGGGAACTTGTTTGTCACTTTGGCTACACAAGGCTTCATGTAAGAGGCGACACTTGAACTTAATCTTAAAGGCTGAGTTCTTTTTTCCTGTTTCTACCAATGGAAACACTTACATTAAGAATTAATAGCTCTAGGACAGTGGCGGCGCATGCCTTTAATCCCAGCCCTCCGGAAGCAAAGGCAGGCGAATCTTGGTGAGTTCGAGGCCAGCTTGGTCTACAGAGTGAGTTCCAGGACAGCCAGGTCTACCAAAGAAACCTTGTCTCAACAAGTTAAAAAGAGAGAGAGAGTAAGTAATAACTCTACTATTCCCTTAGATAGTGTTCATAAAGTTGTCTAAGCCATCTAAATATTTGTGTTCATTAGAACCTGTGTGTGTTTTAAAACAGTTTAGGGCTGTCTCCACTCTGTCAACCCTTTAATCTTCTAGTTTTGAAGTGTCCTCACATGAGTGACCATGACCTGTGTTTAGTGTATGAATTTATATTAGATTACATATACACCTTTTATTCTACATAGTGTCCCCACTGTCCTTGACACACTATCCTATTACCCTGACACATAAGGCACGAGGGAATCAAGCAATTGAGAAATTAGTGATTGAATGTGTAAAGTCCTAGTCAGCCAAAGTATTGTACTTGGTTCGTCTGGGAACTGCAGTCCTCACACCTGGACTCTTTCGTATTTGAGAACTTTGAATTGCATATCTAGGTCACAGTCCAAACCCTACCCCAGGACTCTTTTATCTCAGTATTTAAAATGAACATATCTACATATCAGAGAAACTTTGGATCAGGCATGTTTTCAGACAAATGTCCCCTATGATTGGGGGAATTGCTTTTTGGGGAAGCCGACAACACCAGCTGCAGTTGTTTCTCAGGATGTAGCATGGGGAGAAGGGCAAAGCCATTTGCTATAGGGTCCAAACTCCTTCCTCATCTTTGGGTCTCTAATCTGCTTTAAGTTCTTAATCAAAATTGGTTAAAGATTCCAATTCAGACGCAAGAAGTTTCCAAACTAATAGATTCTTCTATTGGTTGCACATTGGGACCCCAAGTCTTCACCCTAGACTGAGTCAGAATTTCTCAGTCTCGGACTTGGGAATCTGTATCTGTAAAAGGTTCTCTGCGTAGCATGGTTGATGAACCAGGCTGGTGAACCACTGCCGAATAACAGTCCAATTATACTAGTTGAGCTCATGACATTGACTCCAAATTGTAAAGCTGTGACATGGACTTACCCCTGATTGAACTCATCAGTCATCAGTCTCTGTACATGAATAGCATATCCAATGACCTGATGTTTAAATCTCTGTTTGCCTTATCGGATTAACACATCCATCAAATGTTAGAATTCTGTAGTTTACGCTCCTGAGAGTTCACCTCATCTATCCCACAAATGTTCCATGGGTTGAGTGTCGAGGTCTGGTGGCAGCCTGGACCCTAAACTATTTCTCTGGACCCGTGTGGAGGCGCGGGAATAAAGACACAACTCACATGGGTTTATCTGGAACGAGATTTTCAGTGATCCCTCATGAAATCCTGAGTTCACATCCTGAAGATTCCTCTCGTTTATTCTCCAAACAGCCTTTATACCAAAATGTAAACTGAGGGGGAAATTCATTAGCATTCTGTTTCCTAGGTAACCCGGTAAATGGCTTTTAGTCACGTCCACACCTACCTATGCCTGCTGTCATGTCTCCCTGGTCAGTATGCTAGCTCGGTCATGTAGGCTGAATTAGCACCTCTATTCAGGCATCATCCAAATTACAGAGAAGGAGCAGAGCAACATCCTGACCCTCTGTTAGGGTAGCGACAGTCTGTCTGGAAGGCTGCCTCAGGTGCCAGCCATGGCTTGAGAGCCTGGCTGCCGTGCCTTATAGAAACGTGGGCCTTAAAATATGGGCCTCCAGCGGAGGCATAGATTTTGTTTTTCTTTCTTTCTAGTAATTCAGAATGCAGGTCAGAACATTTGTGGGAACTCCTCACTCTGTAAATGAGAAGCGTCATGGCAACACATCCAGGATGTTATTATGCTGCTATTATCTCTAACTTAATCACCGAAGGCCGGGTCATCCACTAAACCTTAACGTTATGAGGAATTTATAAACTTATCTGACTAGCTATTTAAAAAGTGACCTTTAGTTTTCCATGGCCAAATGTAGGAGGCTTGAGATGAGGATGAGAGGCAGGAGCGTGAGCAAGCCATGCACAGGGAACACAATCTCCTGACTCACTCCTGCTCTTGGGGAAATAACAGGAAATCCAAAATGCAAGTATGATGTCATTTTATTATAATGAGGTTAAATGAAAAGCAAAGCTTGTAAAATAAAGTGCCACGGCAGATTAAAAACTGCATCCACTGATAAAGGAAATAAATATCAAGTTCTTGAAAAAGTTCTATCTTAATCAAAGTTGGCTAAAGAGTCCAATTCAGATGTTTAGACACAAGAAGTTTCCAAACTAATATGAAAGAGAAGATCCCTCCCACCCAATCATCTGAGTATCTTCACGAGCAAATCAATATTTTACATTTTTAGATAGAAACATGAAAATTACAAATAACCCTGATAACCAAATAATCAGAAATCACTGCACAGGTGGAAGAAGACATGGTCACCCCTGAAATTAATTGTCGAATCACCACTGGGTTCATTAAAACATCTCAAACACCGTAGGAAGAAACACATACTTTTTGAGAAGCTACTATCTTGAGACATGTGCATGAGCAAGTATTTCCAGCCGCTGCATGTAACAGAGAAGAGCTACAACCAAAATCTTTCCACGAATACAATTGAGGTTACCGAACTTCTACTAAGATCTAGTGCTAACAAAGAAACTGGAGCTGCATTTCCCCATAGTGACATCCCTGCATAACAGGAATATCCCAAATCAAGGTCAACAGACATTACTCAAGAACACGTTATTATCCTAAGAAATACGAATACAATTATTCTTGTCATTCTGTAGCAGAACAAAATTAGCTCGATATAACAATATGTTTCTATGCGAAGAGTCAGGCGTCACCTGTAGGTTTGCCATTTCCTGCGTGTGATGAAGACCGACAGCTAAGGCATTAAGATATGCTTGACCAACAGAGCTCCACCTCGAGTTGCAAATTTATTTGCCTTATATACACGAATGGAATGGTGATTATTTAGTTATGCTTATTTAATAAGGCAATTAATTGAAATAAAGAGCCACTAAAATGGTGACTGTTGGCAAGTAAAGAAATTCACGTAAGTTGTTCAGTCAGCCAAAGGCGTGATTAGTTTTAAGATGTAATATTTTACTCCTCTGATGCATATGTGGACATAGAGAATGACTGACCTATAAAATTCATTATATCTGTAGAAAGAGGTAAACAAATAAAAAGATTTAATAAAAGACCTGGTTGCTAAACTTTTATGTTGTAGCTTTGCATAGAATGCCGTTGAGTATTTTAGCAAGAACTAGATTTAAAGCCTGGAAATTGTAGTAATTCACTCTGAAATTATATTCCTCATGATTTTCCTCCTTGTCACATATTTTCATGTAAGCAAGTCTGTATTTCTTGGAGCCCTACAGGGATAGAAAAGAGAATGTGATATCAGAATTCTCTCAGCTGATAGAAACCACAGTGTGCTTAGCTGTGTCATATCTCAGGATACCTGGGTGGAGACATGAATGTGCTGACTTGTACACTCAAGAGGACATGAGCTATTTACCTTCACTTTACTGGGTGTGATGGGTACCATCATCGTGACCTAGGAAAAGGGACAGGGAAGCCCATTCAGAAGCATTTCCTATGAACAATAGGGGGACCAGCTTCATCATATTCCAGCTTACTGATCCACATCTGCTGGAACGTGGATAGACTGGCCAGGATGGAGCCCCCAATCCAAACAGAATACTTGCGTTCTGGGGGAGCTATGATCTTGATTTTCATGGTGCTTGGTGCCAAGGTTACAATTTCCTTCTGCATCCGGTCGGCAATGCCTGGGTACATGGTGCTGCCTCCAGACAGTACCGTGTTGGCATATAAATCCTTGCGGATGTCCACATCACACTTCATGATGGAGTTGAAGGTTGTCTCATGGATCCCACTGGATTCAATGCCTAGAAAGGAAGGCTGGAAAATGGCTTCTGGGCACCGGAAACGTTCATTCCCAATGGTGATGACCTGCCCATCAGGAAGCTCATAGCTTCTTTCAAGCGAGGAGGAAGCAGCTGCAGAGATCATCTCCTGCTCAAAGTCCAGGGCTACGTAGCACAGCTTCTCTTTGACGTCCCGCACAATCTCCCGTTCGGCTGTGGTGGTGAAATTATAGCCTCGCTCGGTCAGGATCTTCATGAGATAGTCAGTCAGATCTCTGCCTGCCAGATCCAGTCTTAGGATGGCGTGGGGAAGAGCATAACCTTCGTAGATGGGTACAGTGTGCGTGACTCCATCCCCAGAATCCATCACGATACCTGTAGTCCTTCCGGAGGCATAGAGGGACAGCACCGCTTGGATAGCTACATACATGGCGGGTGTGTTGAAAGCCTCGAACATGATCTGAGTCATCTTTTCCCGGTTGATCTTGGGATTGAGCGGTGCCTCTGTGAGAAGAACAGGATGCTCGTCTGGCGCCACACGCAGCTCGTTGTAGAAAGTGTGGTACCAGATCTTCTCCATATCGTCCCAGTTGGTGACAACTCCATGTTCAATGGGATACTTCAGGGTCAAGATGCCTCTCTTGCTCTGGGCCTCGTCTCCCACGTAACAGTCCTTCTGGCCCATACCAACCATGACCCCCTGGTGCCGGGGACGCCCCACCATAGAGGGGAACACAGCCCGGGGGGCATCGTCACCCCCAAAACCCGCCTTGCACATCCCTGACCCATTATCTACTACCAAGGCAGATAGCTCGTCATCAACCATGGTTGCTGGCTAGGATCTTCCAGATGGGCAAACAGAGGTTGAATAAAGCTAAGTTCTAGACTGTGATGTGCAAGGAAGAGAATGAATGGTCAGAGACCGCTTCAGAACTGCCTTCAGAGAAGGAAGCCTGCACCTTGATCACAGTATTTAAAGGAGCATACTGACCCCACCCATGTCCTACCCCACCAGTTCCCAGCATTTCTGGGCGGGGCTACCTCTGAGGTATTAATAATGATGATAATTACAGAAATCACTAGTAGGCCTTCTTCCATAAAGAGAAAACTGGCTACCGAGTGGCTAAATCTCAGGGTACTATAATTAGGCAACCCACACACAGCTGCCGGTCTTCTCAGCGAGGTCTCTGGATAACTACGTGATGCCACGAGGAATGTAACCACGAGATTAAAGAGAGCAAGAGAAGGGATGGGCGACCCTGCCAGAAGGACTGCTCCTCTTCAGTTTGCGCTCTGAACCCACGTAGCTCTTTGGCTTTTCCTTTTTGATACATCATGCATATGAAGAGTCTGGTTCTGTCTTTGATTTTTCAAGGTTTCCTTTCCCATTATTACAAGATGCCATTAATGATAGAAGCTGCTTTAATGAATGAAATTAATGAGTGGCCATGGGTAGCCGAAAGGTTTTAATCAGAATGTACTTGTGCCTTGAAACATGCAGAGCTGTGGAACTGATTTCAAACCAGCCAGCACAAGGAAAAGCAACAGGATGATCAATAAAGTAAACTCTACACGTTTTTCTGACATAAATACCTAATAACCCCATTTTGTTTTTATGTTTTCTAATAACCAAATTTATTACCATGCATCAGCATTGCTCATAGGTTTACTGAGTTGGTGTTAACAGCACAGAGGCAAAATGCCAATGTTTTTGAGTGATTTATTAGTTAAAGTGCGAATTATAATAATTTGATTCACAATAACTTTTTATGAAATATTTGGATTATGCAGGAATAAACAAATTAAGTGATAAGGTAAAATTTTAATTATATAGTTGGGTGCATATTGATCTTTTCAAAACCTCATCTTCAAGATGCATATATTCTATCATGGCAACAAGCTTGTCTGTGGTTGTTAGACTCAACAAAATTGGTACAGAATTGTTTAATTTCAATTAAATATATATCATCCTGACCACTTTGGAGGAAGTTTATTTTAATTTGGTGTTTAATGTAGGAATACAGACAGCTTGGTAAATGTGTGTCGTGCTTGACCATAGGACACGGAGCCGAGAAACCATCGGTTAGGAAAGTTCCTGATTGCTTGTCTCACACATGTCTGATAAAAGGACAATAACTTCTTCTTCAATCCTCCTAAAGCCAAGGGATTTTTCATATTCACAGATGAGTTCTCCAAGGGCACCTTTAATTTGGTTCATTCATTCTTTCATGCCTCCCAATCTCACTTCATAAGTAAAGACAACAACCTCTCATTGCTCAGTAGAAATGGGATTCAAACCCCATGAGAGCCAGCCGGTGTCTTTCCCTATGAAGCCTCTTGGACAGTCACAACAATGGCATGCTGTGTGTGGGCCCCTTTTCTTGTTCAGTCTGAAGTAGAATTGCCTTCCTCTGGGTCTCTAAGTACCTTCAAAACCTTCCTGCTGAAATCAGACTTGGCAGAAAGTGGGTTTGAGTAGAAGACTTAAGGTCTTGCTTTGGACCTCACCTCCCTTCTAAACTTTTGTTTAACTGAAAAATTCCTCCTCTGAGCACTGAGGAACGGAGCCCCTAACCCGAATGACTTTGTGAATTTCCTTTACATGTAGTATAACAAAGCTTTCCATTATTGCAAGATCTTATGGCTGTAGAATGTTGGATGAGGCTTCTGGGAATGTCCTATTTTTTTCTTCTCCACAGCACACTAGATGAACATCCTAAAAGTGAACAAAATACGCATTGTATTTAGCAAAGGCCCATTCATGAATTATGAATTGCAGTCTGGCATATAATACAAAGCCATGCTAGTGGAATGTCAGCTGAGAAGTCTGCCTGGTCCTTGGTGGGCCTCACACCTAGATTTATTTTGGAGCCGCCCCTAGAATTGCCCTTAAAGGAAGGTTACTGCTATTCAGCTCTCACAGCCCAGCTAATTTCTATTTTAGTTTTTTGTGTCCGCAGAGACACTGCCATTCATTATGTGTTCTTACAACAAGATTTGACATTTTAGTTAACTCCCAATAACACAAGAGAGCGTTTCCCAATTCAGCAGCTGTTTGAGCCAGGTGTGGTTGGTTGTGTGTGCCTGTAATCCAACACTCAGGAGGCTGAGACAGAGGGACTGAGAATCCCAGGCTAGACAGGGCTACACAAGAGATCCTGTCTCGACAGAGGAAACAAAACCATATCATTCCCAGAAAGTGACGGTTATTTTAAGATGTCATCTCTTGGGCTGGTTGAATTTAGAAAAGGTAGCTTTCATTTGTGTGAGTGGGTTTCTAGGGGTGGGACTCGGGGATGCTATTTCTGATGGCGCTGGGTTTATAATTGCCTAGTGTTTATAGATTTTTGTTTACCTAAACCTCTAAGGACTTTTATCATTAAAATCACATATATGCATATATGAATATAATATATATTGCGATTTACCAAGTGTGATAAACAAGTCCAGATTGTAGACAGGGAGCTGTGGCAATGGGAAGGCAACGCCACTGTCAACAGAAAGTAGTCTCATTTGTAGTCCCCTAAGACTCATTCATTCCATCAACAACCATCGATTAGGTTTTCCCCATGCACTTGGCCTTGCCAATACTTCGTTAGATAGATACCTTCCCTTAAGTTGACAGGTGACCACTTCCCACTTGCATGGAGTGTGTGATCTGACAGGGCCCTGCTATTGGTGAGCCGCTGTCAAAGATGTTGGCTGTCCCTTTGAGATACACAGGAGTACAATATGGCAGACAAGTACAGAGAAGGAGCACAGGGGGATACAGAGGTGGAAGGAGACTGTGGTTAGGGCAAGAGGAAGGAGAGGCCAAGGGAAGGTGACCTCTGAGGTGCCTCACATGAAGGACGGGAGGCTGCCCGCTGGGAATGAAGACAATGCTACGAACATGAAAACTTTTTGGAGCTAGGTCTTTACACAAGGCTCGGAGGATGCTGAGTCTGGACCTTAATGGGCAGGAAGAGGCATGCGGGATTCCAGGACTTCATGTTGTGTTCCTGTGTTGGGTGCACTGTGATGAGGGAGCCCTGAGAGGCTGTACCTAATGATTAACTCCTAAGTACGCTCACCTCTTTAACTGAATTACTGAGGCTTGGAGTTTTAACGAGGTCTCCCTTGGCCGCCACCAGCTTAGAATATTGAGGTCAGCTGTCTTCCTCCCTGGTCCTCACTCTAGCCTTTCCTTTGCCCCTTCCCCTTCCTCAGTGAGTTTTGTATGTGTATTAATAGCTTGGACAGTTTCTCTGCACTCTACTTGCTCTTCGTGAAGACGTCTAAGGGGTCTAACCAAACAGAAGGGAAACGAGTGTAATTTTTATTACAGACTCATCTCCTCATTAATCGACCTATATGCTGACCCACTTTTACAAGTTAAAGGTCTCATTATTTGTGCCTAAATGCTCCCTCATGTTTACATTTCATGGTGATCAAATGAATTTATCATGACATCATATGAGCTATAAACATTCATTCTGGAGAAGCCTTTAGCACTTGACTTTGATATTTCTTATAGATGAAAAACCCAACAATAACGATTAGATAAAGTTTATAGTGATAGTCTGATTATTTGCTTTAACATATAGAACTTTGTTTTTTAAAAAATGGTCAAATGGAAAAAAAATGGAATACATCAAACTTTTTGACAATTGAAGCCTGGTTCTCTTCTTTATTGATGCTGGCAAGGGCAGGTGGCAGAAAAGAGTTTCTGCTCGGAAGAAGGTGTCCTAAGCGTGATTTTCATAGCACAGCTGACTGTAGCTCATGGCTCCCATCCAGCACTACACTGCTCTCTGTGAACAATACCATAACCCAGTCTGCAGGGCAGTGGGACTTCCGTGATGTCTAATATGGAGTTTATGGTGTTATTTCTTATTCTATTTTTTAAACATACCATTGAGTAGCATTTGACTGTTTTAGTTGACCTGTGAGTGAGGGCACTAAGATGGAATAGATTTCTTTGTGTAGAACCTTTGAAGATATTTTAGTTCTAAGGGGAAAAAAGGTGAGCAAATGGGAAGGAAGATTAGGCAATGGGAAAAATACATAGCTGCAAAAATCCATCCATTACATGAGAACTGCACTCACTCTACTGAAGACTGAGATGGTCCCAGCTTGGAAGGTGGAGGGAGAAGGTGAAGGCAGTGAGAGTTTAGAAGAAAAGGCACAGGACATCTGGCTGTTTCCCTAGTGACAGAAGCAGCTAGTACTACCTGCGCTTGTAAAGGTTTTACATTTTCTGTTGGGAAGGGTCACCCCAAGGTGTCCAAATGCCCTTTTTAAATGATCAATATTATTACAATATAGTGATAGCCTTCTTTCAAAATGGAAGGACAAAGGTGGTGTGTTAATGCTTGAATTGAGAAAGAGATTTGCAAGAGACAAACCTACCATCGAAAAGAAGAAAACAGGATGAGAATAAGTTCCTGAGAAAGTAGTGATATAGGTAATAAGCCATTGGATAGCCAAACCTAAACCAGGGAGACAAACACATCTTGTTCACCATACCTGCACGGGAGGTAGAGCCTTCCAGGTCAGCTCTCATACCCCGAATGACATTGTTTTAGGACATCCATACTGGCCATGATTAGTCAAGTAAGAAGACGAGAAGAGGGAAGAGGCTCTGAGTTAGGCAATGGGGTGAGCCTCGGAGACACTGGGGTAACCGAATAAATAGAATGGTCTCGAAGGCACATCAAATGTAGAAGCCAACCAAGATAGAGAAGAACCACAAGATTCCAGAGGTATTTGAGAAGTGAAGCCAAGGAAGACAGGTCCAAAGATAGGCTCTGATAGTCATAACGCTGGAGTGAGTAGGCTGGAGTCAGGGGATAACTCGATCGAGAGCTGAAGAACACACACGGTGCACAGTGAGTCATATCCTGCAGGGGTAGAGAAGAAGATCTCCAATTTTGTGTATGCAGCTGCCACCTGACATAGAGGAGCTGGGCAGGTCTCATGGGCTCTTAAAGGTGAACTTAATCAATACAGTCTGTCATAAAACACCAGAACCAAAAACGATACATCAGTGGTGACTAGTGGTCTGTACTTACTTTCTATTCTAGTGAATCTGGCTAATTCAGTAAGTGCTTAAACATTACATGTGATTTCTTGCACATTTTTTTAGATCACTCAGTAGCCTAAGTGTAATTATAATCTACCAAACGCGACTAGGGGTTGAAGAACACGCAGTCTTTCTTCTTGTACAGCGTGTGCTCATGCTATGGAAATGTGCTGGTCAGGACAAAGGATACAGAAGGCAGACCATGCAGAATGAGGGAGGCAATTCAGTTTTGGAAGCTGCCTAATTTACTTTACTTCCAGGGGAAACACGTTGGTTTACATGGAATGATTCGATGTACGCTTGTGGGATTCCCTTTCTTTGTTGTTTTCTTTCCTAAGGATTCAGAGTGAGGCACAGGGAGGGGACTGATTCAGGTATCTGGAACTGGTAAAACTTTCTGAGGGTTTTCTTAATTCCCATTTCCTTCTATCAAGGCAGCATGCAATCTGTTGACAGGGGAAGATGAGTGAGCAGGTGGCTCTCTGGCGTAGGGTTCAGAAGAAAAGGGAACAGAACTCCTAGAGGGAGTGGACCTACCCGGTGAAGGTATTCTTCCCTTTAGTTATGCCAGGAGTCAGTAAAAAGGTCGTACAAGACAACAATGCCAGCACATGGTGTGCATCCTCTCTCTCTCTCTGCAGTTAGGTCATGGCTGCGCGCTCAGCCTGTAGACTGGGTCCCCTACGTGACTACTTGGATCTATTCAGTATTCTAAAAACATTTTGAATTCTGAATATGAATAAAATCAGTGGATTTCTGAATTCCCACTTGTCTTAAAGACTAGAAAATCAACCAACAAGGGGAGAAAGTGTTCTCTCTTTCTCCTTCATGCCAAACCCTTGCTGCATTGCACCCAGCATCCACTCTGGTAGCTGATGAGTCAAAAGTGCTCTGAAAAGCTAAAGAGGATCATGTGATCAAGAAAAGGAAGTAGACAGGGAAGATAAGTGAGGAGGGGTGTTTGTTTGGGGGGATAATTCGATGTTGAAAAGAGTAAGATACAAAATACTAAGTAGCTGCATTTTTAAAATTTCATTAAAAATGCTCAAATGTAACACGTAGTCTCTAAGAATTAGAAAGAAATGTGACAATTCAAATGACAGTCAAACAGGAAGGGAGAAGTTCTCTTTTTCTTTGTTTAATCGAGGATGGGATATTGAGGATGGGTTCATGGCACAAAAGAGAGAATTTTAGCTAACATCCAAAGTACAATTCCTAAGAATCTAATTAAATTTGGCTCAGTTTCTGGCAAACTATTTCTGTTGTTACTTAGAGGTCTCAGAGGTGGGAATCCTTGAATTCTCTCTCTCTCTCATTGTTGGATAGAATGAAAGAGACTGAAGCAGGCTCTTCAATAACATTCTCATCTCTCACATTCAGACACTTTTTCCTGTCTTAAGCAGGAAGGATATCTCTAAGGGATACCTTTTTGCTTCTTCAGATCCATTTTCTCTGAAGCTGAGCCCTTTGAAGGAAAGCGCCCAAAGAAGGTATAGTATAAGTCTCTAAAGGGAAGCCTTCGAAAAAGCATTCAGGCAGGGTCTTCCTTTTGTTACTGCAAATGGAATCTGGGTCAGATGAGTAGAATATCAGAAATAGACTTTAGGATTAAAATCAAAGAGAAAGAGTTCTTTTGTTGATATCTTTGTTTGATGTTGATGCTTTCAACTGTGAGTTGCGGAGGAAGGAGCAAAGAGAGCTTCGGGTTAGGTAAAGATGAAGGGTTAATAAGAAATCCTGAACAGAATATACAAACAGTGAAGGATATTAGGAATATTAACCCAAGGACAGCCTACCAAAGAAAGTTGAGGACTGGGAAGAGCTAAGAGATAGCACTTCATAAAAATCATATATTTATATATAGAAATAAATAAAAGATTGGCCTATGAGTCACAAATGATCAAGCTTCTGATGACCTCAAATTATCTACAGAACAAAGGCCAAGCTCCCTCAATAGACTTCAAGGCCTTCCATTATCTGGCTCCAACCTGCTTCCCTGCCTGGCATTTTACTATGCTTTCTCCTCTCTTTTCCAAGAAACATCTACTTTTGCTCCCAGACTGACTGCATTCCTAAGACAGCCTGCTCCTCAGAGCTGCAGGCCCTTCTTTCTATCCTGTAACCTCCCTTTCTCTTTATCTATTTTCTGATGTTTGATCCATCATTGCAATCCCACCTCAGATGCTCCCCAGCTTCTCCGTACAGTCTTCTTTAGCTTCGATAGGAGCAATGAATCTTAGAAGTCCCATAGCACTTACATAATATCTCCATTAAGCTCCTCTCTGTTTATTTTATTTATGCATGTCTCCATTGAAATCTCTATATTCCCCTCACATGGTATTTCTGACATTGCCTATAACAACGTCTAATATCTCAAGTTGTTCAGGCATTGACTGCCGACCTGTACCTCCCATGCTTATTTTGAAACAGATAGTTGTTTGATTGGGTTACGTTAACATTCCAATATTGGAATTAAGAGTAATCAAGCTTTAACTCAACATACTGGAAAACAAATCCCTTGGCTTCTCTCAGATGTTGTTTATGTAAGTGATCTCAAATCAAAATCCCCCAATTGCTGATTTGGGTTTCTTGGAATGAATCATCTAATTCACTTAAAAATATAACACCAAATTTTAATGAATAGTTTTTGAGAGATTTCTTATAAGCTTTGCTGGTTTTCTCTTCCCGTTTGTTTGGCCTTAATTCGGACCCTTGTCCCTTTACAGTTAGCTATGGTCCAGTGCCCTTTGACAAATATTGCTTTTTTTTTTTCAGCCCTCACCTCTGAAGACCACTGTCATGGACTTTTAAATCATACATCTTAAAATGTCCTGGGCCCCTAATCTTCTGTCTCATAATCTGAAGCTTCTCCACTTTGATCAGATAGTAATGATTGGTGATTGGAACACAACTGCCAGATCAGGAAAAATTAGGTTTGTCCCACCCTTGTTATACTTGCAAACTAAACCATCCAGAACTTTTCGTGGTCTCAGTTTCTGATGCCATAAATGGTAGATAATAATTGTTTCTGCCTCATAAAGTTATCTTGGGTAGACACGAGATGCCTATAAAGTGTCTGTCAAAGTATCTGGTGAGAACAAGCGCTCCTTAAATCTTAGCAATCTTAGTTTTCCCCCAGTACTCACCAGGGGGCCCCCTCACCAGCCAGGTGAAAAGTGGTAAGTGCACACTCTTGGGACACATTCATGGGGACTGAGCAGACCCTGCGCCTTAGGCAGGACTCTCTGATTAGCTACAGGGAAAAGAAAGATGATAATGGGATGGAAACTGGTGAAAGGCTCCGAAGCAAGCATTCTCTCACTTCACCTGACTGTTTGGGTTCTACAAGCCAGGTAGGGTTACTCATGTTACTGTGTTACAGGTGTCTACATTCTGTAGAATGTCACTGTTTCTGGGGAATGCACGGATGTAGATCCGTCTATGTGAAGAAACAAGACAAGAGATATAACTTACGTGGATGCAGAAATATGGGGTGTTCTGTTGGTGTCTTCATTACCCACCCCCTGCCATGCTAGTTTGATCCTTCCTGGAGTTGTGTGGTGATGCTAAGTGTAACCCCTGGAAAAAGGCCTGGGAGAAGATGTGACAGCCTGGGACAGTTTTGAATAAGTGTTTGGGACCAAGCATTCTGCATAGTTAGTGAAGGTTACTGGCAGAAACTATGATAGCTGGGCTGTGCATTACTGTACACCAAGATCTGAAACACCAAGTTCTAGTCATTTGCGACTAGCTTGAGGGTCACTTACCTGCCCATCATGGCTGCACCCTGTAGCTTGCAAGTTTGCCTTGGTTTATAGCTCAGATTATTTGCCTATGCAGTAAAAATTTTAAACAGATTGTTTAGTTTCTGGTTGTGTATGAAAGTTGACAAAAATTCCCAGTTCTGTATGAATGATGGTCAGACATGAGCTGATAAATACAAAATGCCCTCTTGCCCACTCTGGAATGCTCACCCATAAGACGATCATGTTAGTTGTCAAAGCAGGACCAGACGTGTGACTGCACTCTTAACTGCTCTACAGAGGGGCCGATAATAATATCAATTGAGGGCAGTGTGGTGGTTTGAAAGAAAATGCCCCCAATAGGGAGTGACACTACTAGGGGATATGGCTTTGCTGGAGTGGGTGTGTCCTTGTTGGAGGAAGTGTGTCACTGTGAGGGTGGGCTTTGAGGTCTCCTTTGCTACTCTCAGCTCCTCTTCCAGCACCATGCTGCCTGCATGCCACCCACCATGATAATAATGGACTAACCCTCTGAAACTGTAAGCTAGTTCCAATTAAATGTTTTTGTTTATAAGAGTTGCCATGGTCATTGTGTCTCTTCACAGCGATAGAAATCCTGAGACAGTAAGATCTGATCCCATCATATGGGCTGCCTGACCTAACCACAGAGGTAGCAGGAAGTAGAGGAAAGAACACAGGACTATAGAGGGTTCCTTTCTTCCCCCACTAACCATCATCTTTGGGTAAGTTGCTTGGATTCTCTAGTCTTTCATTTCCTCATTGTAAAACCAAGTCGGGGGACTCGTTAACTCTGGCTGGTTTAGTGCACCTGCTTGTCTGGCATTCTCTCAGAGCACCACTAAATTCTGCAGCTAGGCACTAAAAGGCCATTAAAATCCAGAGCAAGGAGAGTCGAGGAAGACATCACAGCTCCAACACCTTTAAAGCAGGAAAGAGGCGCACAGTGGTAACTAAGGTGACTGCAGGAAGCAGAACCTCAGCTGGGATGAGGGAGGCTCAACAGCAAGTGTTCTTACTCTCTCTCATACTGAGCCTTTCTGGACCTCTGGAGTAAGAACACATTAAACCCCATTATCTTCTGCTTTCTAATTCTATGCCTTTTTGGGGAGTAGCTCAATGGGTTTCATTGGAGTAGATCACAGAAGCATGAATGAGGGGTTGTTGGCAGAATCATGGGCAACTACCCAGCAGATATACTACTGAAGAGAATGTTCCTTCCTCCTACATCAACCATTGAAGGGGTAGGTCCTCATGAACCTCTCCCCTTTCCATGACAGGCTGTTGACAAGCCCACTCTTCTAGAGACTGTGTTCATTTAGTTACAGCTGCTATGGGTTCCAGAGAGCAATTAGCCCTGCCATGCTTAGAAGTTGGTGGTTCCTATAATCCTACTCTTTGGGCTCCCTCTTCAGAGATGTTCCTTGAGACTTGGGAGGTGATGTAGATGTTCTGTGCATGACTGCGCATTCTCAGCATTTTGATCAGTATGAGTCTGTGCGGTCACCACCAACCACTGTAAAAAGAAGCTTCTCCATTAGAAAACTGGCAGCAGAATTTTTATTGGGCCATTTTAAGAACATTTTAAGAATTAGGAGTGATCTTAAGCCTCATTTCACTTGACCCTCACAACAACTCAGTGGGATGTGAAGATATGTTTTGCATCTCAGTGCATTAATATTTAATATCATATAAATTTTAATAAGAATGTGTGTTCAAAAATGCCCTGTGTTTTCTTAAGAAAGGGCTTTCCCTTGCAATATTTGATGCTGCTACGTTTATGAACTGAGAATCTGCATGTAGCAAACTTACATGCTTGAATTCTGATGAAAATCTCGTGTGTTGCTTATCTCTTTACACCTACCAATCCATCTCTTGTTTATCCAGCTGGTATCTTTCTATCAGTCTGTTTATAGCCCATGAGCAGCGAAAGAGGCAATGTCGACCAGCAAATATTCTTTCTGTACTGGAATCATGTCTTATTTTATGAGGCTTTCCTCTTCTGTCCCGATGGTAGTTTCCCGCAAGCCTTTCCCTCTTGAATGAAGTAAGGCTGGGATGTGGTATTATATCACTGCAGGATGTTAGAGGTGGAAGGCAGTGGGGAGGTTTCAATGAAACAGTGAACTATGAACTGAATTATGAACTAGTCTAGGCTCTAAAGATTTCATAGGTAAGTCACAACAGAATGTCTTAATCTTTAATTTTTTTTTGAAGCCTAAATGAGTTCAGACTTGTTTCCCAGTAAGTTATGAAGCTCAGATAAGCTTTACATTTCTTTAGGGTGTCTGGGAGGTCCTAGGATGGAGGTGGAGGAAGCCTTTCAGCTATGGTAGTGGCAGACAATCAATCATGCTCAGTCTTCTCAGCTATAGAGAAGCTTGAGGAAGACTACATAGAGGGTGAAAAGTGAGCCTCTAGGGGAATGTCTTGCCTACAGTCTGAGTACAACTCTCCAGAGACTGGAGAGGAAACAAATAAACAAAACAATAAAAAACCCCAAACTTTTTCATGCCTCTCAAAGTCCTTGGTTCTTTTCAGCAGTTACATTTGTAGGTATGTGGTGTGTGTGTGTATGTGTGTGAGTGTGTGTGTATTTATCTGTGGGTATGTATGTTTGCTTGCCTGTGCGTCTCTCTCTCTCTCTCTCTCTCTCTCTCTCTCTCTCTCTCTCTCTCTCTCTCTCTCTCTCTNGTGTTTGTTTAGAGAAAAACTTTTGTCTTTCAAACCTTGGCTCTTTTTTTCTTACTGGTTTTTAGATTATTTATTTATTTTCATTCATTTATTTGTTTATTGTGTATGAATGTTTGCTTGCATCTATGTCTGTGCACCCCATGTGTGCTTGATGCCCAACATGGTTAGTAAAGGGCATCAGATGCGCAGAAACAAGAGCTACAGAAGGTTGTTGTGAACCCATCTGAGGGTGCTGGGAACTGAACCTGGTCCTGCAAGGGCCAGGGCTTTAAACTGCTGAGCCATCTCTCCAGGCCCAGCTTGGTTCTTCTTTGTAGTCACTTCATCTGATTTGACTTAGGTTTTAAAATCTCATAATGTGACAAAAGCAAATGGACCATCGTGATTTCTAAGTGCCGCCCGGCTATGGTCTGGAGAAAAGGATGCATAGAACGAGGTCTTACAGGACAATTCTCGGTTTGCTAGTGGACCCTCTCCTCTGCAACTGAGCTTGAGAATAAAATCAAATGCTAGTCCTTATCAGAAATATATTATATCATACCATACCATACCACACCACACCATACCATAGCACACCATACCGTCAGCTCCATACCATACACATGGGCTGGAGATGAATGATTTTTTTTCTCTTTCTCCTTTTAGTGCTGTGAAAGGGAAATGTGGAGCTAGAGATCTTGCAGCTTGTTCCTTTGGACTACAGCACGGCATTTGGGGGAAATTTGCTTCTTGTCTTATCCGCTAGATGGCAGCAACGTTCTTTAGCACCTAACTAGTCATCTCTGTTGCTAGGCGAATCTGTAATGAAGGGAGCAACTGCAAGTCCTGGCTCCTTAGCTTCGCTCTCAAATGTATATAGTACCTTTAATGTACTATTTATGTGATCACCGGTGCGGCGGCTCTATTATTTATTAATGATTTTGTACATTCAGAATGGCTTTGTATATCCAGGGCCATTTGTATTTATAGACCAGGGCTTCTCAGCGCTGCCGTTGTTGACGTTTGGGGCTGGATTTTCTTTGTGATAGGTGATCTGTGTATTTTAGGATCCCTGATTTAACCATCCAGATGTAGTACTCTCTTTCTCTTGTGACAATCAAAAACATCTTCAAACATTGCTAAGTGTCTGAGAAGGGAGCAAAGTCTCTCTTGGTTGAGAATCACTGTATTAAGTTGCCTGGCCCATCTCCTAAGGTGGCTCCTGTTTATTTAATTTTTACTTAATTTTTGTAAATGTGGGTAAATTAAAGCATATCTGCTTATACTTTAAAAACATTTCACTCCTCAGTTTGCTTGTGAGATTTGTTGCTGTTATTGTTTGTTTGCCTATTGAGATAGGATCTCACTATCTAACTTTGTCTGTCCTGGAACTTGTTATGTTGATTAGTTTGGCCTGGTATTCGCAGAGACGCACCTGCCTCTGCCTCCAGAGTACTAGGATTAAAGGCATGTAATGACTGGTGTACATATAAACAAATACACACATATACATACATACACACATATCTATCTATCATCTATCTATCTATCTATCTATCTATCTATCTATCTATCTATCTATCTATCTACCTATCATCTATCTATCTATCTATCTATCTATCATCTATCTATCTAGTGTGAGTGTGTTTATGTGTTTACTGCCTTTGTGTAGTATCCTCGGAGGTCAGAGGAGGGCTTTAGATGCCTGGACTTAGAGTTGCAGATAGTTAGAGTTGCAGACAGTTGCTAGTTGCTATGTAGGTGCTAGGAATTGAACCTAGGTCCTCAGCAAGAGCAACAAAATGCTCTTAATTCTTGAGCTAGCTCTTCAGACCCTTTTGGGATATTTTTGATGGAGGAAAAAAGAGAGAGAGAGAGAAACCAAACCAACCAAACAAACAAATGAAACAAACAAACAAAAAACTAACGACTTTAAACACAAAGATGTGACATATACCATCCTGAAACAAGATAGATACTTTGAAGTATAGTTTCTTATCAACAATAAGCACAGATATATGGGTCATTTATTTGGGGGGGGGTAATGGTTCCTTGGTTCCTTTTTTTTATTTAAAAGTTTTTTTTTCTCTTTATATACCAACCACAGTTTCCCCTCCGTTCCCTCTTCCTGCACCCCCACTCTCCCAATCCCATTGCCCATCCACTCCTCAGAAAGGGTAAAGCCTCCATGGGGAGTCAGAGTCACCAAAGTCTGGCATATCAAGTTGAGGCAGGACCAAGCCCCTCCCCCATATCAAGAATGAACAAAGATATTTGGTTAACTGTGTTCATAGCAGCATTTTTGAAATCGCCAAAACCTGGAAACAACCTAGATGTCCCTCAACTGAAGAATGGATAAAGAAAATGTGGTACGTTTACACAATGGAATATCACACAGTGTTAAAAAAAATGACTCCTTGAAATTTGCAGGCAAATAGATGGAGCTAGAAAAACCATCCTGAGTGAGGTAACCCAGACCAGAAAGACAAACACAGTATGTACTCACTCATAAGCAGATATTAGACATAAAGAGAAGGAAAACTAGGCTACAACCCACAACTGCTAAAAAGCTAGGGAACAAGGAGGACCCTAAGAGAGACAAGGATGGATGCTCCTGGAAAGGGGACATAGGGGGAGGGAGAGATGATGGGGAGGGCATGGGGAACATGAGGAAACAGGATGGTTGAGCTGGGAGAGGGACAGAGAGGGAGAGCAAGGAAAGCAACATCTTGATTGAGGGAGTCATTATGAGGTTAGGGAGAAACCTGGTGCTAGAGAAATTCCTAAGAATTCACAAGGATGATCCCAGAAATAGTTGAGAGAGTGTCTGAAGTGACCTACCCCTGTTATCAGATTGATGACTACTCAACTGTCATCACAGAGCCTTCATCCAGTAACTGATGGAAGCAGACACAGAGATCCACAGCTAAGCACTGGGCTGAGCTCCCAGAGTCCAGGTGAAGAGAGGGAGGAGGGATTAGATGAGCAAAGGGGTCAAGATCATGATGGGGAAACCCACAGACACAGCTGACCCATGCTAGTGGGAGTTCATCAACTCTGGACAGAAAGCTGGGGAATCTGCATAGGCCTGAATGAGGTTCATTGTTTGTTTGCTTTTGATTCCTTTTAATTTTAATAGGCAGGCAGGGAAAAATTATACTTGAAAAAATGTTCAGTAGACAGAAAAAATACAGAATTCTAGCAGGATTTTAGGGATCACTGTATTCTACTTCTGAGTCTTTAAACTGGGGTGCCATGCTTGGGATGTGAATCAAGGTGGACTAAAGGCAGGGTCTACGGATTCTCAGTTTGTGTCCCCTCTGACTGAGCAAGGAGAAAACAGGCTTAAAAGCAACGCTAGAGGCTGGTTCTTTGTAAAACAAACTACAAAAGGGGTCTCCTCCCCAGTTTCCCTGCCATTGTAAGTACAGGGCCCCAGGTGGAGGAAGTATTAAATAGATTAGATGTATCCAGTCTATATGGAGAACTAGATTAGATGTATCCAGTCTATATGGAGAACTAGATTAGATGTATCTAAGACCATGAGAGTGTCACTAAAAGTCCACCTAACATCAAGGCAGGAACTTGCTTTTCATCCGTCCCAGATGCTCTTAGAGCATGCCAGGGAAGTGGCTTGGAGCAGGAAAAAGATGTGAGACCAGATCCCAAATCTCTCGTGGGACAAGTTGTCTATATGTCTTCCATGTCTGCTGCCACTTAGGAACACCGTTGGTTTCTGAGAAAACACATCTTACACAATCAACCAACTCAGACTCTGACATGCATTCAGGATGCCTTGCTAAGTGAGTTTATGGTGAAACGATGAAGGCCAGAGCCGAGAGTCTAAACGAGGTGGCTTGGGTCTTCTTTCCTTGAACCTAAACAATAATAATCAGAGTCACAGGAGGACACACACGTTATGAAATGGCTTAATGAGTGAGTCAGGAGTGGGGACGGCATTGGAGAGCAGAGAAGAAACCAGTTCGGATGGATGGAGTTGGTCTATCCTCTGAAGACAGTCAGATGCTGCCTGAGTTTCTAACACTGTTGGACCAACAGTCATCTGTGTCACTGGAGAAAGAATGAGGCTATTTTCTATGGCCTATTTCTTCTCCCATGAATCCCTTGACATCAAAGGTTGACAATGGAACAATAGTTCCAAAATCTCCAGAGAGATTCTTTGGAAGCTAGACTCTAGAAGAGGCATGGTACGGGAGCCCTCCCAGTAGCCACTTGGCTTAGTAGCTTCTGTCTACGCAGTGCAGGTCACAAAGCCCTGTGTGTGCTCTGGGCAGCCACGGCTGTGAGGGCGAGAGAAGGTCAACAGAGAGCTGGGGACGGTGCCAGGGATGGGACTTGACTTCCCAGTTCTTGTTCCAGAACTCAAGCAGTTTGGCTCAGCTAGGGCCAGCCTGTCTCTGTTCATGGAACTGTTATTTGTTTTTTTTTTTTTTTTTGGTCATTTGTACACCATTTGCTAACTGTTCCATAATTCCAGTGCAATTTCACTCAGAACACGGGAAACAAAGACAGCAAAAATAAGAGGGCTCTTATTCTCGGCTCTGCTTTCGTCAGGGAATGAAATTGGGTGGACAGAGTGCAAGCTTTCTATTGCCACATTGATTAATACATTTTTTGTATGGTCTAAACAATTTTAGGAGGAAAATTTGTGCTTGCAAGGTAAGGTCAGGGTGCCCTGTGCAGTGTGTAACATTTACCCATCTGTTTTGGCAGGGAGATCAGCTAGAGTCTATAAACTCATCATTCAGTTAACAGCTCTTCCAACAGATACAAATCTCCTGTAGCTGGCTGAGCTACTGTTATCCTACATTGCTACATTGGCTCTGTGTAAAGAAAGAAAAGGGGGTCCCCTTGGCAGAGAGAACCCTGTGTCTGGGACACAACTTCTTCCTCCAACACACAGTTGGCTTCCTTTCTATAGTGTGCCAAGGCTGTCTTTGTGGGACTCTGCCTTGAGGGGAAAGAGCAGGTCATGCATTATGTTATTAAGTTAGAAGCATTCCTGAAAACGGTAGGTCTGGAGCAGAGTTTAACGAAGAGAGCTCCTTCTAGGAACACAGCAAATGCAAAGGTGGGACTATTTATTGGGAGGGAATGCTACCAAAATGTGCTGGACTCTCGTTCCGAAAGCTCCTCCATGCAGCTGGGCCAAGTAAGCCTGCCATAGGCTACAGGAAGGCTTGTGACCATAGGAAGGACCTAAAGAACTAGGGATAGTGCTGCCTGCAATTACAAACCTTCACAGGTTACTCCAGCAGGCATGCCCAGCTACAGCCTGCTTTTCAAACGGCATGCGCCTCCTAGCCTGCTGCCGAGGAGTCAGACTTTCTAGTGTTTACAGGTTGAGCCCTGAGTCTGATTACAGCCCTGGTTCCATTTTTCCTTGAGCTGGCCTGGCTCATACTCAGATAAGCTCAGAATGAGATTATGATTTGTAGCCAGAAGGCTGAGAGGGCTATCTAGAAACGTGAAGTCAGCTTTATGTGGTATCCTGTAATTCTAACAAACGTGATACAGGAAAGAGCATCCTTTGTAGGCAGTACTCAACTTATAAATGGCTTGTGTTCCAAAATTTCTTTGTGGTCAGTTGTTAGGGATGGAGAGGCAGATCCCTAAAATAACGAACTTACAGAGGAAAGGGGCAGTCAGGCCAGGCCCACTGGATTTCCCTTTCCTCCCCTGGACACCACCCCCCCCCCACCTCGGCTCACTCTCTGTGCTGGAGACACAAGCTAGGGCCTTCAACATTCTAGCTGTGTCCATTTCTTTTCTGTTACTGTGATAAAATACCCTGACTTAAACGGCCTAAGAGAGAAAAGGTTGGTTTTGGCTTAGAGTTCCAGAAATTTAGAACTCAGCACGGGGCAGAGGGGCGATGCGGCGGGGGTGGGGGGAACAGAGGTGGGGCTGGGGGAAAGACATAGCAATAGGCAGGAAAGGAGTCTGACAATGGTGTGGGCAGAATAAAAAAAAACTTAAAGCCTGTTCCCAGGGACATCCTGCAGCGTTCTGTCTCCCAAAGGTCCTGTAACATTCTTAAAGGGCACTATTGCCTGGGGACCCAATGCTCAAGCCTAAGAGTAGCGGGAAAGAGGGCATTTTATGTACAAACGGTGACACCAAGCAAGTGAAACAGCACTTAGTTACACACCCAAGTGTGGTGTGAGTCTTTCTTGTTGGACTTTCTTTGGGACCGCCAGCTACCCAATAATGACCCAATAATTATGAAAGCTTGGCCCTTAGCTTAGGCTTGTTCCCAACTAGCTCTTATAAGGTAAATTAACCTGTTTGTATTAACCTACATTTTGTCACCACTCTTCCATTCTGTACATATGACTGTCTCTGTGTCTCGCTGGCCTTTTTCATGTGCCCAGATTCTTCCCGAGTTCCCCTCTTACCCAGAAGTCCCACCTAGCCTCTCCTGCCTAGCTATTGGCCATTCAGTTCTTTATTAAACCAATCAGGTGCCTTAGGTAGGCAAGGCAAAACAGGGGCACATCTTTCCACAGCTTGCTCAAATATCCTGCAACAAAAGAGTTTTTTTTTTTTTTCTTAGACAAGGTCTTTCAGCTTGTGCAGGAAGACCCCGGGACTCTTGCTTCTCCATCTCTCTCTGTCCTCTGAGTGCTGAAGTTACAGTCATGTGCCAACACCCCTGGTTTCTTTAGCTGATTCTTTTTTTTTAAATGTATTTACTTTTATTTCATGCGCATTGGCATTTTGTCTTCATCTACGTCTGTGTGAGGGTGTGGGATCCACTGAACCTGGAGTTACAGGCAACTCTGCGCTGCCATGTGGGCGCTGGAATTGAACCCAGGTCCTCTTGAAGAGCAGATAGGGCTCTTAACTGCTGAGGCATCTCTTTAGCCTCTTTATCTGATTCTTTGCAAGGCTCAACTTTAGAACAATACCAAGCCACCTTCTATGTTTAGATTGAATTATATGGAACTAGAGAAATGGCTGGGCAGCAACAGTTCCCTAAGGACTCAGCCTGCCGTATATTCTGTTCCTCTTTCCACCTTCCTCCCAACCCTCCCTCACTTTACTCTCTGCTCTTTCAGTTAGGTACAGACTTGCCAGAGAAGCAGACATGCCGACGAGGAGGGTGTTAGCAGGCGTGGGCTTGTGGGCTTGTGTGGCTTCTGGAGATGAATAGGGGCACAGCGGGGAGCCAAGTGTCTGCTGGGGCTAGACCAACAGACTTCCTACAAAAGTCTTCAAGACAGTTCTGGAAAACTCTAGTCTGCCCTTTGTTGAAACTCGTCCCTGGGGTCAGGACAGGGATGGCTGGGGTGCTGTCAGAATGACAGACAGACTGCAAAGCGGCTGTAGCCCACTGGGGTTATATGCATGGACCTGAGAAGGTGCGGATTGTGTGGGTGAGGCCAGTGAAAGTGACCGCATTGACAGGTGACGAGCGAGTCCCGCAATGAGTCAGAGGTGCAGAATGTTGCTTTGTGTGCAGTGTCTTGCAATGGAAACAGAGGCGCAGTGTGCCCTTCCCCTTCCCAAGGAAAGTCAGACTGCCAGCCTCAGAGCTCAGGGTAACTGCCTGGCGCATAGTAGGTACATGGAAGAGTTGCCTGGGAACCAAACGGTGCTAGTATTTTTTAACCTGTTTTCTGTGGAAAGAGCAAAGGTCATTTCTCTGGAGGGAAATGTAGCAGGTCTCAGAAAGAAAAATCCACCCATTCATGTTCCCTTGGACGCTAATTTGCTTTAGGAGAAATGTACATGTTCACTTAGAAGACAGTGGTTTCCTTTATTATTTTAGTGTTCATTGTATATTTGATATAGGAAGGCACTATTTTCATTGAGATACGGTCTTTCTCCAACAGTGCGTGTTCTTAGCCTGGTAGTACATGAACTAAAAGACTTTTGCATTTAACATTGCTCCATGGACATGAGCTGAGAGCTGGACTGCTCCAGATGAGTTCCAGGCCAGCAAGAAGCTCCTTTGCGTCATACTGAACTCGGCTGTCAGAGGACAGACAACTAGACGTCCACAGTCAGGGCAGATACAAGTGGAATGGGATAAAAGGGGCAGAGAACATTCAACTGCTTGTACTGCAGCCATTATGGAAACTGTTTTGCTCTTTCTTGGTCAAGTCCAGGGAAACAGAACCAACGAAGGACTCCTTTAGGAGCCTCCACACAATCCTGGTCACATTTCTCAGCAGGAGAGAACGTAGTGGCTGATGAATGAATCCAGGGTCCGTGGAGCTCGAGAGCCAAGCTGGTGGCTCTGCTGTCGCGAATGGTTTCCATTAGTGCTTCCTCCCGCAGCAGAGCATCCCAGTGCCATCTGTTGCCTGCTTTCAGCAGTGAGGTCAGGTCTGAATCACTTCATGCATTTACGTAAATGCAGCTTCTGTAAAGCGCAGGGAAGGGCCTCTGCTGTCAGTCATTTGTGAGAGTCGTCCACCGGGAAGGCCTCTGCCTCGGCCAGCAACACTTCTCTCCTCGGTTTAGTGTGCTTTAGAAGGCAAGAGTTACAAGCATCTTTCTAAAAATCACTTCTAATATTCCACCTTCGAAGTTTTACATATTGTAGTTATAGTCTGGCAGGATCTTTAAGTTTCTATTGTTGATTTGCTTTAAGTAAAGGTCTGTGAGCATGTTTTGTTGGCTATTTTTACACAGATCCAATATGACGTTAGTTCTGCTTCTGTGTACTGGCCCTGGTAACATGTAGGCAAGCAGTCTTCCTAGTATCTCAGGTTCATGCATTTGACCTCAGAGGTCTATGTCCCATACCTGTAGCCCATGCCAAATGTTGTGGGCATATAAAGCAAGATGGTCCCAGAGGCAGAGTGGAAAACCATCTATCTATCTATCTATCTATCTATCTATCTATCTATCTATCTATCTATCATCTATCTATCTATCTATCTATCTATCTATCTATCTATCTATAATCTACCTATCATCTATATCTGTCTGTCTGTCTATCTATCTATCTATCTATCTATCTATCTATCTTGCTATTGATCCATCCATTAGCTATCTATTATCTATCTATCTATCTATCTATCTATCTATCTATCTATCATCTACCTATCATCTATATCTGTCTGTCTGACTATCTATCATCTATCTATCATCTATCTATCTATCTATCTATCATCTATCTATCATCTATCTATCTATCTATCTATCTATCTATCTATCTATCTATCTATAATCTATCTATATACCTATCATCTACTATCTGCTTTACATGCATGTAACATATCTACATATACTTGCAAACATTTTGTGATATTATCAGACTACCTAGTCATACACGTCTCCTTTCTTTAAAATAATCTTTTGTAGACTTTAAAAGATTATGTTGATTTGTAGGTCAACAACGTTCTAGCTGTTGCAAAATAATTCAGGTAATTAATAGTCTAGTCTTAGGCCTCTTACAGCTCTTACTTGTTGAAATGTCAAAGATATTTGGGGAAAGCCACCTAGTTTAATCAAAATTTTCCTGCAATACTAGCTTATTATGTTTTCCCTTTTTATTAACCTGTCTGCCAAGATTCATAGAATACATGGACTTTTTCCCCCTACAGGAAGCCAAGTGGGGCTATCCAGAATGAGAATCAGAATTTTAGAGCTCACATGTTTGAAAGGGCCCAAGTATCTGAAAAAGAAACACAATCCAGTAGAGTAAAATAAAATAAAATAAAATAAAATAATCATTTTTTTTTGTTTCAAGTTTAAAAAGATATGGTTACAAATACCAGCTCCACAAGTTACTACTTGATGGCACAAGGGTCTGTGGAATCTGTTTTCTACCTACAGAATGGAATAAATAGCACTGAAGTCTGGGGAGGAAGAAGCGAGGTGACATGATTGAATGAGTGCAAACCTGGCATGGCCAGGGAGTTCATTAGCTCTCTGTCTGTCTGTCTGTCTGTCTGTCTGTCTGTCTCTCTCTCTCTCTCTCTCTCTCTCTGCACCTGAAATCACGTGAATCGAGCCTCCCAGCCAGACTCGGGGCCAGGACACCTGACTTTATTTCCTATCTTGCTCTTTCTCATCTCTCCTCAGGGAGCCACCACGGTCGTGCATAGTTTGTTCCTGTATTTTCTGTTTATACCAGAACTGTGTTCTGTGAGACTCTTGTTAGGATTAGCCCAAGACACATCTCTAACTAACTGTGCACCGCTGTGTGACGGTCTGCCCTACTTTCGGTCCCGACAGCTGGTAGGATGACGGAGCCACATCATCACATCTGGCCGCTCCTGCTCTTATGGTGCTTATCTCGGAGAGGCCATGGGAGAGGTTTGGCACTGTCGCACCTTTTCTGCTTCCCAGCCCTCACCCCGGATTTCTGGGGTGGTCTCTGAGGGAGTGGGGGCAGCATGGGCATGGGGGAGGCGTGCCTGCTGTGGGTCCAGCCGGTCCCCCATGTGCTCTGACCCCCTTTGAGGTAAGTGGAGCCACATTTCTTTCCTGGCAGCTGCAGAGCCCGCGCGCGTCAGCAAAGGGCTTTGAAGTTTCCCGAGGAGGAAAGGCAATTCTGCAAAGAGCAAGGCTCATGATTGCTTCCTGACTTTGGTGCGTTAGCAATGGTCTGCTGAGTTTGGGAGCGCAGCAGTGGACTTCACGTTTAATTGTTTTGATTTCTTTTTAGCATTAAAAAAAAAAAGAGAACTCCTCTTAGTTAAGTATGATTGTCAAAACAAGCTTAAAAAAAAACAATACAAGCAAATTCTAGAGCTGCTCAAATATCCGTTTTGTAAATCAGACGGTAAATAAAGACACCCAAAAGGGAAAAAAAATCCCTAAACCTGGTATCATTAACTCTGTTATAACATGCAATAGAAACTTAAGACTATTAAATTCACTGAAATACATTTTCAGTACTTGCTTAAAATTTATTTCCATCTCTTTGTTCTATTTTAGAATAAGCCTCAGGGCAGGTGTTGCTTCTTTTAAGCTTGCCTCAAATTCAGCCCTCCAACTGTTACTCTTCTGAAGCTTCCTTCTAGACTCCTCTTCTTCCTCCCATTCCCTTTCTTCCAGATACTGGCTCCTTTGTGTGGCTCTGGGTGAGGAAGAGATCCTTTCTCCCAGGTGCATGGACAATAGAGTTGGTTTACTTTTGCTGACAGTAGTCTCCATCACGAGCAGGTGTAAGTAAGTGCGTGTGTGAGCATGCTCACGTGTGAACATGTGTGTGGATGCCAGAGGTCAATGTCAAGTGTCTTTCTCAGTTTCTGCCCATTCTGTTTTCTTGAGTCTCTTCCTGAACCTGGAGCTTACCAGTTCAGCAACACTGGCTGGCCAATGAGCCTCTGGGATACCCGCCCCCCGTGTCTTCCTCCTCAGTGCTGAGATCATAAGTCAGTATTGTTGCACCCACATTTTTTTTTTATTTTTCCATTCAAAACTTTATACTTCCTCCCCTCCTTCCTCCCCTTCCCTGCTTGAGAGAGGGCAGGGAATCCTGCCCTGTGGGGAGTCTAAGGCCCTCCCCCCTAATCCAGGCCTAGGGAGCTGTGCATCTGTATAGACTAGGGTCCCCAAAAGCCAGTACATGCAGTAGAAACAAGTCCCAGTTCCTTTATCAATGGCTTCTCAGTCAGCCCCCATTGTCAGCCACATTCAGATAGTCCAGTTTGATCGCATGCTCATTCAGTCCCAGTCCAGCTGGATTTGGTGAGCTCCCATTAGAACAGGCACACTGCCTCAGTGGTGCACCCACATTTTTTTTAAATATTTATTTATTTATTTATTTATTTATTTATTTATTTATTTATTTATTATACAGTGTTCTGTCTGTGTGTATGTCTGCAGGCCAGAAATGGGCACCAAACTTTATTACAGATGGTTGTGAGCCACCATGTGGTTGCTGGGAATTGAACTCAGGACCTTTGGAAGAGCAGCAATGCTCTTAACCACTGAGCCATCTCTCCAGCCCTGCACCCACATTTTTTATGTGGACTCTGGGTATTGAACTCAGGTCCTCAGGCTGTGTGGTAAAGACTTAACAAACTGGTCCTTCTTCCTAGACCCCTAGGCTGTATAATTTTAGTTTGTCTTTAATCAACTCAAAGGAGGCCGAGCGGCCACAGTTGCTATTTCTAGAGTGCTGGGTAGGACACCATATCAATACAGTTAGCATTGACTTATGCCTATCAAACTCTGATAGTCTACACTGCATTGTGTTATGTGAGTTGGGGTATTACATAAAGGGGAAGTTACCTAATGTTTGAAGAACGTGTGCCGTCATGGGAGACACATTCTTCCTGAAGTAAGCAGAGGAAGAAAACATTATAAAGGAGGAAATGCAAGCAATCTATTGAAAAACCATAGGCTTTGCATGATACGGGGAGGAGAAACGCTGTTCCAGTCAGAGGTGCTGCAGAGGGCGTTGGGAAGGTCGGGAACCTGGCAGGAACAAATAGATCTATTAAATTAGAGTAGAAGTAAGGGACACAGACTTGGAAGGTGAGTACGGAACAGTGATCTAGAAGAAGCAAGGCTAGAGGGGCGGATGCAGTAGTGGGAAAAAGTAGGCCAACGAGGTGACTTAAGGTGTAAGGATTCCTGTCACAAAGCCTGAGAACTGGAGTTCTGCTTTGGTCCCCTGCATGTGGAAGGCGAAAACTGACTCTTTCACTCAACTGTGGCTCCTGTGGACTCGGTCACACATGCACACACACACACACACACACACACACACACACACACGTGTACACACACACACACACACAGGCATGTGACCAACCAGCCAAATAAATGAAAACATGCATTTTAAAAGGGAAACGGACACCATGAGATGTAATTGAGAGTGACCGTATAAAACTCTCCTCAGAGCCTCACAGCTTCAGAACGACCAGTGTAAACTGCAAAGAAGTTCACAGGGTCGCATAAAGTTTAGGACTGGGCAAATCTTTGGGTGTCTTCCTTAAATAAGCCTTATGATGGTTATATATGCGAGTGAGTTACAATCAAAAAAAGGGGGGGGGTAAGCTCGACAAAGAAAACCCAAGAAAAACATCCAAAAATAAAGGTATCAGAGTAAGGAATCAAGGATTCTTAGAGACTAGACGCAGAGATTAGCTGACCGGGCTGAGCTGGAATTAAAAGGCTTACATTAAAGGTAGGGTTGAGAAGAGGGATAAGGGAAGGGCTCTTCCTTCCTGACTTCAAACACTGCCCCCCTCTTTCTGTCTCGGGCCACAGTGGGTCGGGCCTCTGGACAGTTTAGTCTGGTGACTAAACACATGGAATCTGTTAGTTCCCTGTCTGCCATATGGGCTCTATGACCTGGGACAGATCAGCCTGGCTAGACTTCAACTTTTGCATTCGTCAAGTGGGGGAAAGTAAAGGCAGCCACCTCAGAGTCACTAAGAAAATTAAAATTCGTCCAGGCATGGCAGGCTGGAGCTTGGCTTGGGCACCCGTGCTAGCCAGGGTGGTCTTTGTTCTAACATTTTTTTGGAAACTGGAGATTGAGGATCGAGTTTGCTTTGGAAAGGACAAGCAGGAATTTTTAAAAAATTGGGAGCGAAACTCCTTCTGTCGTCTGTCTATCTGATCCTTCAGTGCTGGAAACTGGGCCAGCGTTAGAACCTCTTCCTACTTCCTTCTGCTGGCACACATGGCACAGAGGGAGCATCTTTTCTGCTAGTTCCTGGGGAACGTTAAAAGAAGCCATGTGCATTACAGCTCAGTTGGTGTCATGAGGGAACATGAGGAACTTTCTTGTAGGGCTGGTTTGAATTGAGGAGTCACCAACTTCCTGTATGTAGAGTGCCTTAAAGCACTGACACTTCCCCATAGAGACAGGAAGTAGAATTCCCCAACGAAGAGGAAGTGGTTGGTGAACTATGTGGTTCTCACTGTCCCCACACCAAGAGAAAGGAGCCATTATTATTTATTTATTTTTGCATCCCGACCGTAGTTTCCCCTTCCTCCTCTCCTTCCAGTCCCTCCACACTCACCTCACCTCAGCACCCCCATCCACTCCTCCATTTCTATTTAGAAAAGGGCAGGCCTCCTGTAGATATCAACAAAACATGCCATATCAGGTTGCTGTAAGACTAATACCTCCCCTCATATTAAGACTGGACAAGGCAACTCAGTATAAGGACTAGGGTCCCAAAAGTCAGCAAAAGAGTCAGAGACAGCATCTGATCTCACTGTTAGGAGTTCCACATGAAGACCAAACTACATAACTGTCACATATATACAGAGGGCCTGGTTAGTCCCACGGAGTCATTATTCTTACTTTGCAGGTGAATTAGGGACAATTAGCAATTGACTCTCAGACATACATTCTGCGGCAAGAATGTCATGGTTTGAATGTGAAGTGTCCACCACAGTCTCATGTGATTGAACACTTGGTCTCCAGCTGGTGCCACTGTTTGGGAGGGGGGTGTTTAGAGGGTTATATAGTGTTGAATTAGGGCAAGCAGGTCTGTTCTGGTGAGCTGTCTGCTTCCCAACTGGTGCCATGTAAGAGGCCTAGCCTTGCTGTCACAGAAGAACTGGTCCGTTGCCATGTCCTCATTGCTGTGATGGACTGACCCCTCTGTGGGAGCCCACGTGTGACTCAGTTTCCATCTGGAGTCATTTCTGACTCAAAGAAGTCATTTGAGTTCAAGCTTGCCTGCTTTACCTTGTCTTATAATCTTGAGGGCTATTAGAGTCTTCTGATTTAGCCCGTGAGAAAAGAACACTCTATGTAGCAGACAGTACACTGCTGATGACAAACCTCAGGAACATCAAGATAGAAAGTAAAGCGGCTTCCAAGCAGCAAGCAAGTGTTAGAGAGGAGGAATGGTCTTGGGGTTAGACACTGACTGGCCATCTGTGCTGTGCTTTGTTCTGCTTTTGTATATAAGCAAGTTCTGAAATAAACTCTGGGTTGTTTGGCTGCTTCAGCATGACCAGACAGACCTCCCGATTCTATCCTGTCTTCTGTTTCATCTGACTTTTCTTTGACCTCGAGGATCCCCTATCCAGGAACCCTAGCTAACCTCGAAGGAGCAGACTGCTATACTCTTCTCAAACTGTGACCCCAAATAAGTCACCCCTCCTTTAAGTTGCTTCTTTGGGGCATTTTGTCACAGTTTTCAGAAAAGTAACTAATCCAGAAATTATTAAAAACAGTGATTCACTTTTCTTCATCCAAGAAAATCCAGAGTTTCTTTCTTGAAGTAATGGAGGACCAAATGAATGTTCTCTTCAGATTTCCACCTTTGCAATAAAGACATGAATCTTTGCTAATCATGACGGCAGATAAGAAATGTCCATGGGATAATAAAGAATCACTCTAAACAACTTAGGGTGTGTACTAAGGGCATAGATGTCGCAACTATAATTCTTGCCTATGCTGATTTTCCATGGCTATGATGAAATACGTAAGATAGTCAGTTTACAAGGCCCATAGATTCATTTGTATTCAATGTTAGAGATTTTGGTTTATAGTTAGTTATTTCTTTTGGGAAGCCCATATGACACATACCATGGGGGAATCATGCAGAGAAAACACTGTGTATTTTCCGGTAATCAGGAAATCATGGGAGAAAAAAAAGGAGAGAGGAGTGGTATCAGAATCCCAGTATTTTCCTTTAAGGGCACGTTCCCTGTGGCCTAACTTGCTGCCATAAGGCCCTATCTTATGAAGGTTGCAGACTTCCCAATAACACATCAGGCCAAGTCTTCAGCATATGAGTCTTGGGAGGTCATTGGAGATTCAGACTAAAGCACTAGACCCATGAAGTCAGGGAGGAGCTAGGTAGACAAAACTGGTTCAGTCGCCTAAATTAGACACTCTTGGATTAAAACTCTACCCTCACTCGGAGTCTTCAAACTGGACTGGTATTCAGAACAATCTAGCTGAGACCATAGTGGAGTCATTTTCAAATGGAACTCATGTTGCCTTTGCTTGGGGGAAGGTGAAAGTTGCTGGGGAAGTTCTCAGCTTTGCTCTGGGGCCTGATCCCTGCCCCATCTACTTCCTGTAGAGAGAAAGGAAGGTCAGCCTAGGTAGAGAGTGATCTAGGAAGAAAGGAGTGATTGGATGATTGGGAAGGAGGCAGAGGCTCTGCTCAGGTTATTCATTACTGATATCCATTAAACCTGGGACGAACTCTAAAACCGCTGTGGAAGGCATAGAATACTAACTCCTTCATGATACCAAAAGATAGCTAGCTATATCTTGTTCAAAATCAAAGCTGAAAAATTTTCCTTAAAATGTCAGTTCTTATGTGTCCTCCAACCAGGGTGTTTTAGTCCAGGTGTTTTTGTTGTTGTGGTGGGTTTTTTTTTTTGTTTTTATTCTACTTATTTATATCCGCACACTTTATTTGTGTAGGAAACATATGTTTTCGAGAAATAATATTGCTCAGGGAGATGGGTCAGTGGGTAAAACATACTTGTTGCACAAACGTAAAAACCCAAGTTCTGATTTCCAGACCCACATTAAAAGTTCATACTCTCCTTTATTTGATAAAAGACTTTACATTTTCTTTGTTTTTTTTTTCTTTTTAAAATATCTATGAGGACTCTTCACTTGAAAGAATTTTTATTTAGCAGAATATCTTGCGTGGCACTGTTTTAGACCTGTCTATGTGTCCTGGTTCTCTAGAATCAACACCGCTGTGTCTAAGCAACCGGCATATGCAGTTATCGAAGCTGAGAAGTACTCTGGTCTGTAAACTGCAAGCTGAAGAACCAAGAATCTAAAAGGAGGTGGGCCTGTGACCTTTCCGTCTGAGGCCAGAGAAGATCCAGTGTCTCTGATTATGCATTCAGATAACAAAGCTCCCACGGGTAGATGAGAACCACCCACTCTCAAGCATTAGTCCCGCCCAGAAACACTCTTATGAACAGAAGCAGAATAACGTCTGTCCAAATATCAGCTAACATATACAATTAATTACCACCCTGTCACTGCCTTTTAAGCCTGGGTTTAGCTATATATTGTTGGCTGGCCTCTATCTTGCGACACCCCTGTTTCTGCCCCCTAAGTGTTGAGATTGCAGATGTGTGCCACCATGCCTGGCTCCTTTAAAAAAATTAAACCTTAAAATATACCTTTTTAAAGAGCATCTTATTCTATTGTCAACATCTGGCTCAGAGTAGTACACTTTTTTTTTTCTGTCAGTGGGACTTTGCGGACACATAATTGTTGCTCAAGTCTTATAGTTACATTAGGGTTCAGGTTCAGTCTTGGTGTACACCTCTTGGGGTTTGTAAAACACAAGATAGTATGTATCTATCATTGAAGTAGCACGGAGAATATTTTCTCTAGAAATCCTCCATGTTTAATCCACATCTCTCCATCACCTCAACCCCTGTCAACAACGGATCATCTTATTGTCTCCATAGTTTTGCCTTTTTTTTATCTGCGATCATAAACCATGCAGTCTTTTCAGATGGGCTTCTCTTCCTGAGTACCGTGCAGCTAAACTTCTCCTGTGTGTTCTCATGACCCAATAGTTCATTTCTTTTTGCTGCTGGATAATCTTCCATTATCTGGATGTTCCTCAGTTTATTTATCCATTTATTTGCCAATGAGGATCTTGGTAGCTTTCAAGGTTTGGAAATTATGAGTGATTTATTCATGATCATTCAGTTGGGGTAAACATTTTTGGGAAAGATTTTGTGTGGACTGATTTTCAACACATTTGGATAAAGGCCAGAAGAGTGCAATTTCCTGGGCCATCAGGGAAGAGTGTGATTAGCTTTGTAAACACCGATCAAGCATCTTTCCAAGTGGCTGTACTGTTGTGCCTTCCCCACAGAAATAAATGAGCTTCTTTGGGTCCATATCCACATCAGCATTTGCTCATTTTAATGGGCTTATTATAGATCTCAAATTCTTAGCTTTCAGGTTCCTAATGAGGAATAAATAGGAGTGTCTTTTTGTCTGCTTATTTCTGCATATCTTCTTTAGTGCTGTGTCCTGTAAGATCTGGGTCAGTTTTTAACCACACTTTTTCTTCTTGTTGATATTTAAGAACTTTTGCATAGCATCCCTGTGTCTGATATGTCTTTTTAAAATATTTTCTCCTACTTTTTGACCTCATATACTTGGTACATCTTTTATGAAGCATAATTTTTTTAATTTTAATCAGGTTCAGCTTAATGTATCTTCTGTGGATTGAGCCCTGGGTATGTCTCTAAAAGAGAGTCATCCTATCCAAGTTCAATGAGAAGCTTCAGTTTGTTATTTTCTAGAAATTTTCATCCTACATACTGCTCTATAATAATATAAATAATAACTTCCATTTTGGAGATTTATCAGCCAGAAGAAGCTCATATCCCCAGCCTGAATGACCTAAGTTCTACTCCCAGATCCCTTAGGTAGCAGGTGAGAACTGACAGAGAGATGTTGTTCTGTGACCTTTCCTCCTGTGCTGTGGCACATGCACATCTGCACACACACACACACACACACACACACACACACACACCTGCACACACACACACACGTGATATGGGAGTGCCCTCTGTACACTGTGAATATGTTTTATTGCTGTTGGTTAATAAAGAAGCTGCTTTTGGCCAATTGCTTAACAGACTAGAGCTAGGTGGGAAAACTAAACTGAATGCTGGGAGAAAGTAGGTGGGGTCAGGGAGAAGCCATGTAGCTGCCAGAGGAGAAAGATGCTAGCTACCAGCCAGAACCTTGCCAGTAGGCCACAAGCCTCATGGTAAAATATAATATAATAGAAATGGGTTAATTTAAGATATGAGTTAGCCAGAAATACGGTTAAGCTATTGGCCAAACAGTATTGCAATTAATACAGATTTCTGTGTGATTATTTCGGATCTGAGCTGCCAGGAACGAAAGAACAACCTCTGTCAATACACATGCACACCCATGTGCACACACATGCATACCTGCACAAGCACATCTATCCACATACATGTGCATACCTGCATGCACAAACATCACATGCACACCTGCACACACATAGGCACACAAAACAAATAAAGTAAAATTGATCCCCATTTTGGGGTCATTTAGTGATGGGTTTAAGTAAGGTGCTTTGTCTTGATTCCGATTTCTATATGCCTGTCCAATTGTTCCAGCAGCATTGTTCCAGCAACTGCCATTTCTCTGTTTCATTGTGTTTGCTCCATTGTCAAAGATGAGCTGATTGTATTTATGTAAGTCTATTTCTGGTCTCCCTATTCTGTTGCATTGATTTATTTGTCTAATCTTCTGCCAAAACCACAGCGTCTTGATTACGGGAATTTATAATAAGGCTTGAGGTCAGGGAGTGTCAGTCCTGGAAATTGATTTTTCTTCAATATTCTATGACTGTTCTGGGTTTGAGGTCTATTTTAAAAATTATTGCATAGTTCTATATTATCCTACTTGTGATATTTATCTTGGATTTAACTATTTCCTCTAATAATTATGCATCGATGAATAATGTTATATGTATTGTTTTCTGAGCCTTTGCAAGCATATCTATTGGATGTTACTAATTATTATAAAACTGCAGTAATTAGAAATGATCCCAGGTTACATTTTCCACACCTTAATGACAAAGAACATCTGGAAGTTTTTATTTGCCATGGGAAACGATGGTTAGCTCTAGTTGTTCCAGCCTGTATTTCTGTTACTATGAGTGAGGCCAACCAGGTTTTTATGTTTAAACACCAGTGATCCCTAATCTTTTATATGCTAGTGTCTGCCCACGTTCAGTTTGGTTGTCCCATTTCTCTCTCTTTGTTGCCTACCTATATTTTGGCTTTAGAATATGTTTTCCGCTGGGTGGTGGCGGCACACACCTTTAATCCCAGCACTCGGGAGGCAGAGGCAGGCGGATCTCTGTGAGTTCGAGGCCTGCTAGTTCCAGGACAAGAACCAAAAGCTACGGAGAAACCCTGTCTCGAAAAAAAAAAAAAGAATATGTTTTCCCTTATGCAGAAAGTTTTAAACGCTCTCTCTCTCTCTCTCTGTATAGAAGTGCCCTAAAAATGGAATTTGTGTTTTATGATTAGTGCTGTGAACGGGGAGTATAGAGGACAAGATGATACTTTTAAGCCACTGTTCTTCTTTTTAAAGACTGTTCAGTAAACAGAAATTACCCCTTTGGGCCATTGCTGCAAATATCCTTTTAAAAAAGACCTTTGTTACTTGCGTGTTGTTCTAAAACCCATGATACTGGCCCTGAAGGATTGGTGGGTAGACAGATCCACGGAGCTGTCATGACTTATGTAATAAAGCACGGTGCTTTCATGTCGGGGACAGCGGAAGTAATCTGCTATATTTTTGTTTAAGAAAGGCTTTCCACAACCCCCGCCCCAACTGCTAAATTTCCTTCATATCGTTTAGAATTCATTACGTAGTGCTTTTGAAACACTACCTGATAGAATTAACAGGGGTGCTTCAAATAACTGAGCACTCAGCCTTATTCTTTGTAGGATTAAAAAAACAGTGTGTTCTACTTAACAGGTCTGAGAACTCACTGTGTGTCAAGTCATAGGTTAAGACTTAATATTAAGAATGAAAGAAGGCATGGAATTGGACAAATAGAGAGGTGGGGATGACCTGGGAGGACATGGGAGAGGGGAAACCATGATCAGAATATTATATATTCAATAAAAAGAAAACAAATAAACAAAAAGAAAGATATAGTAGGAGCCATGAAGTCTCAATGTTAGTTCCAGTTCTTCAGTAGCTCAAGAAGGTTTCACAGAGGACGTGTTGCTGGACTAGCCCCAGGAGGATAAATGGGCTGCAGATTTTCTGCAGAAAAGAAGAGCATCGGGGTGAGACAAGGCATGCTCTTCCAAACCCCATCCGGAGAACAGTTCCTTCCAAGCACGGTTTTCAATGAATGACACCTTTTCAATAGTTCCTAAGCTCTAGAATCTAAGGCAAAATGTCAACATGATGGGAAAGACTGATTAGAAGACACTGGAGGAAATAGAGAGGAAGCGAAACTATGGGACATGTGGAGATGGTGTAGATATCTGTCAAGAGGCACATATCAAGCTGCAGGTATATACATAAAGAATTGGCAGGAGGAGCAGGCAGGAGGCAGAGGGAGCCTCACCCATAATACAGCTCCTCCACCCAGGAAGGATAAGGGTCCAAAGGAGAAGAGGGTATGAAGAATTTCATATTGCATTCTAAGTTTTGAGAAGGCTGATGGTGAGACCTTAAGGCAAAATTGCTCATTAGACAATACTCCACCTCTTAGACCAGAAGCTAAATTCCTTTCTGTTGTGGTCTCAAAGCAGGTCTCTAGGACCGTGGCCTGTGCGTGAAGGGGTCAATGGATTTGGAAGGACAGTAGTAGCCGGAGACTTCGTCAGCTGCTCTCCGTACAGCAGGGGAATGGATGGTGCATTTGGGTCACCACACAGGAGGGAGGGTAACTGCTACAGTCAATGGTTTAAGACAATTTAAGTTGGGGGCTGGAGAGATGGCTCAGTGGTTAAGAATACTGACTGCTCTTCTAAAGGACCCAGGTTCAATTCCCAGGACCCACATAGCTATCAGTAGCTCCAGTTTCAGGGGATCTGACACCCTCATACAGACATACATGCAGGCAAAACATCAACTGTAAAAAAAAAAAAGACATTTTATATGATCCGCACCCATTCTCCAGGCTTACTCCCCTACTGGCGGAACTGACGTTGAATCCATGGGCAGTGCAGAGTGTTTGGGATGCATGGGAAGTAGAAGGCGCAGAAACCAGCGATAGGAGTGAAGTTGATCACGGCATAAAACTTCAGAGAGCGGACCCATTGAAGGTCACCAGGGAGCTCAGACTTTACCTGAAAGATAATAAAGGGACAGCTTCATATCCGATGCTTTACAGAGTTGTCTTCTGGCCTCTATATGATGCTCATATATGTGCGCTCCAACACACACACACACACACACACCCCAAAATAAAACAAACCATGTAGGTATACCAAACTCAGCTCTCTCTGTCTCTTTATTTTCTCCTATTTGCTATCAGAAGGTAAGGTTTATTCTTAATGAGTATGAGCTGGCACCCAGCACTTAGGACTTCATTTTCATGCATAAACTGTCTGTTTAGACATGTGCTTCCTGGGATTTCATGCTAGATTCACAAACACCAAATATTTTTTTTTTTCGGAGTCTTCTTTGTTTTTACAAAATGAGAACCTTTGATCTCGCCACATCTTTTTAACCCTCCACCCAGACTTGTGTACTTGCCCCTGCAGGGATTCCCGTCTGTGTTTTAGTTCCTATTTGCAGGCTTCTTTGGATTTCGGTGTAATACAATAGGAATGGTAGGGAGCAGTCGGCTCACCTGCCCGGGCAGAACCCTGGCTGTGAAATTTCCAGCTACTTATGTGTCTCTCTGGACTCACATCCCTTGTCTGTGAAATATAGTGATTATTAAGACCTATCAGGTAAGCTGTGGTGAGGATTAAATGAGCTAACTTGTTTAAGGGACGTAAACACTGCCTGCCAGGCACCAGGCTCTCAGTGGTTTACTAGCAGTATTCTAAATGCCATTTGGGTGTGCCTGATGTCCTATTTTAGAAATTATTTTCTCAAGTGTGTTCCCCATTAACCATAAATATGATCTTTTTTTTTTGAGTTTGAAGACTGCACATGCTAAAAAGTTTAGGGTTTGACAGTATTGTAAAAATAGTTAAAGGTGATATAGATTTTAATAAAACAATTTTTTATTATTTTTATTGAGCTATACATTTTTCTCCACTCCCATTTCTTCCTCTCCTCTCCCCTTCTATCCTTTCCCGTGACCTGCCACACTCTCAATTTACTCAGGAGATCTTGTCTTTTTCTACTTCCTATGCAGATTCACGTATGTCTCTCCTAGGGTCCTCTTTATTGTCCAGCTTCTCTGGGGTTGTGGACTGTGGGCTGGTCTTTCTTTGCTTTATGTCTAAAAGCCACTTGTGAGTGAGTACATATTATATTTGTCTTTCTGGGTCTGATCACCTCACTCTATGGTTTTTTCTAGATCCATCGATTTGCCAGCTAATTTTAAGATGTCATTATTTTTTACAGCTGAGTAATACTCCATTGTGTGAATGTACCACATTTTCTTTATCCAGTCTTCAGTTGAGGGTCATCTAGTTTGTATCCAGGTTCTGGCTATTACAAATAATGCTTCTATGAACATAAACAGCTTGGGTTTCTTACAGTGAGAAATGACTTACTAACAATGTCTTTCATCAAATTTTCCTATTTCTTGAGGGTTTTTTTTTTTTTGAATTGAGCTTATTCCCTTTGCTTTTGTCTCTTCTGAACTTGGTCAGCAAATGTTGCTCATCACTTGTCTGTCTGGAAAACATTAGTATGGGGGAGGGAGGAGTGAGCATTTGGGAACATCAGTTCCCTCTGGAAGAAGATCCCAGGATCTTGGCACCGCATTTAAGGTGTAGATACGGAGAATAGTGTAACAACATGAAGGGTTCTATCAGAGAACTTGGAGGAACATTAGAGCTGGGGAGGCTCCTGGCTCTGAGGGTCCTTGCCATGGACCTGAATCTCACAGCATTTCATTTAATTCAGTGTCTGGGATCTTGTGATTGCTTCTTACTAGCTAACCAAATTTACTGCGCTGTCTCAGTTCACAAGACCTGTTCTGCGCCGAATCTCTGGAATCCATCCATTCTTGACAAGAGTCCTTCCATTCTGTGAAGACACAAATGGTCTTGCCCATTTATCGAGTAGTCCTAGGCTCAAATCCTACGGAGAAGGCATAGGCTTGGGAAAGGAAAACCATGTCTGGACAGTAAAGCAGCCAATATGGAAACGGATAAAGAGATCTCTCTTAGCTGCTCTCAATTTTCAGCCTGTGCAAGAGGGAAGTCATAGTCAAGGAGTAAGGTGGGCTTAGTTGATGGGAAATTATTATCAGGAATGGGGAGGGGGTTCTGGCTTATGGTTTTTTTTTTTTTTTTGTCAACGACATGCCAGGGTGATCAGATACTGGTGGTGGCAGACAAGAGGGTGATGGGAAATGAACTGTGCAGGACACCCCCACCCTGTACCCCCTTACTAAGCAGGGTTCTTGTAAAACTGGACTCCTAAGGATATGCTGAAAGAAGGAGCCTGGTCATAAAAGGAGTCTTAGAGGGGAGTGGATTTTGCCAAGTTCTAGATCATTCTTTTGTTCCAATATAGTTTTGATGACTTTTCCTTGTCCCACCCCCATCGATGCTTTCTCTGTGCAGGCTTTGTGGGGTTTGACCACAAAGGTGATCTACCGGAAGGCTCTAATTGATACAGTACTCAGGAGATGAGACAACTCGAATCAACCCTTTCTCCTACTTTCTTGTCTCTGGGTGACCTTGTGTGGAAGTTCTGAACATACAGTTCAGGAGAAATCCATGGAGAACAAGACTTCAAAGTCTAGACAGCCACAAAGGTTCAAGACAGCAGGCAGACATAGGAGGAAGACTAACAACAAAGGCTAAATTTATTTTACCCTTTTTGTGGGTGATGGGAGGGGGTGGCGGGGATGGGAGGAGGGCAAGGGAGGCTTGAGAGTATGTTTAAACAAGAGATCAACTATTTCCTTACTCTGGAGAAGGAAAGATGTGATATATTTCCTTCTGTCACTTCCAGAGATTTCTTCAAAGGTCCCACCAGAAGCCACAAGTAAGGAGAGCAGCAACAATTTGTCTGGTCCAAGTGGCGATTTTCCTTCCTTCACAGAGCTGCCCAGGGAGCCCTTGAAGTAAGTCTCCAGCAGGCCTGACACTCCATTTCCCCGAGAACCAGACAACCCCTCCTCCTAGCCACGTCTTTGTAAAAAGAAATTTAAAAAGCTCCAGGTCCTCACTCCCAACCCAGCGTGCTTGGGGAATCCCACAGGCCCCTTTCTGTTCCTCTCCCTGCAGCTCTCCAGAGGCCATACATCATCGTGGCAACCCACCTCCAAAACCGGCTTTTGTCATTTTCCGTGCTGGGATGGGAGCCAGCCAATGCCGCAAAACCACTGAGCTCCGAAGGAGCTGAACCAGCTGGTGAAGTTCCCGGAGCGTTTGAAAGTGCTATCCTGTTTCACAGAAACCGAAGACAATGGTTTGATGTTTTAAAATGTAAGCTCTACCACTTCTGGTTTTAATTTAATGGAAAGGGGATTTCCCTGTGAGGGATTTCGTTAGGAATGGAGGGAGACTAGACTCCCCCCTATCCCCCCAGCCCATAGTACTGAGTTTCCAGTTCCTCAGACACTCACAGAACTCTGGCTTGCCTGTTCTTTGTTCAGGGTCTCAGCATCAGCGGTAAGAGAGGAGGGCTTCCAGCTTGAGACAGAGAGGAACACTGAATTAGGCTCTCAACCACAGCAGCAAGAAAGCAGCCGCAGCCCCAGCCAGCTTCTCAACCAGATCTCATTCGTACATTTAATTAATCATAGTTTGTGCTTTCGAGACAGGGTCTTGCTTTGAGGGCCAGGCTAGCCTTAAACTTATGATGTCTGTCTCATTATTCACATGTTCAAATGGGTTAAGTACACGGAGAGAACATGTTCATTTGTTCTAGGAACTAATCTATAAGGTTCTACTCAGTAGAGCTGGGTACGGTGAGCAAACCTATAACCTCAACACTCAGGAGGTTGGTGCAAGAACTTCCGGTGTGATATCAGCCTGAAGTACACAGAGGGAAAATAAAAGAACCATTATAGACCCTTTCCCCACCCTGATACGTCTTCTCAGAAAGCATTGATGTAGTCTGCACGTCCTATCTTCCTTAACCCATAAAAAGTCTAATAAGATGGGCAAACAAATACGACTTCCCTTCCATTATGCATTAGTATTGAATTATCACAGAAACCCTGGCTTATTCGGAGGCCCCTGTAAGTCATTTACCATCTTTGCTCTTCATTGTTCCTAGCACACTCAGTAGATTCTGGATGACGTGTTAGTGGGCTGTCTACACCACAGTCCACAGAAACCGTGTGTGTAGGTGTCATCCAGAGCTTTCCTGTTAAGAGGGCTCTGTGTCCATATCAAGGTGACAGAGCCAAAAATCAATGAGAAAAGTTGAAAACACAACAGGTCAGGGGTGGCGGCTCATGTTGTGGTCTCAGCTGTTCATGTAGGTTGTTGGAGAGGTCAAGACCAAAAGCAGGTGAGCGGTGTGTCCCTAGGCAGACGATTCTTCTAGCTTTCGATTGGCTTTGGGTCTCCAGCTTGCTTCACTTTCCCAGAGCTACTCACAGACATTCAGATAACCTAGTCATGAGATTTCATTTCAGCGTGTTCTCCAAGCAATGCTTTAAATAGGGGATGGTATTATTTAATCAACACATGCAGATGTGAGGTATAATAAGCCATTCTGTATGACCCCAGTGTATGGGTATGATTTAAAGTCAATGGTTTTGAAATTGCATTCTGCCAACTTCTGCTGAGCCTTGGATTCTACATATGTACATAAGGGTAGCTGCTCTATGGCCTGAGAGAGCTCCAAGGAGGTAGACTCCTAGGTTCTTCTATTATTGAAGGTTAGACCTTCTTTTGTCTGTTTATACTTAGCCTTGTTCTCAGTTTTTAAAATTGCTGATTTAAAAATATGATTCCTTGTCATCCACTAACCCAGTCTACTCAGGACACTGATGTTGGAGTAAAAACCCTCTTTGCCCTGGTCCTGCCACTGGTTTTAATTCTCCTCCTGTGACATTGCTTCTGCATCATCTTCCATAGTACAAGAACTCCCCTAGCAACTGCTGATGTTCTCTATGAATACAGTTCTCCTATATGTAGTTTCTAACAGAGAGACATGAGCACTGGACCATGACCTTGGGACAATGACTTCATTTAAATTCTTCGTTGTAGTTTTCTTGTTTACTTCTGACACCACACACTATATACTGTATATAAATGAACAACATGTATGTTTAATTATATTTTCTTTCTGATTGCAAATCTACTAAGAACAATTAGGAAACCAGAGCAGAACATTCCTAGAGCAGAGCGTCTGCTAGCTTTGTCTTCTCAGCATTGTTCTTGGCTCTAAGAATCTTCCCGTGTAGCTTGGGGTAACAGAGCCTCTTCGCCCTTGGACTTTTTGGCTCCACATTCTCTGGTTGACCCGGCTCCTGGCTCTGGTTTGCAGTCTGTGTTTCGCCACAGGCTGTCAGTCTTTTCGATGTTTGGGGGCCAGCCAAGGAAACGACTTTTTCTTCTCTAGTCGCCACCCATTCCTTATATTCTGACCCCTTGTGCCCTCTCTTCTGATTTTCTCTCGTCTCTCAGTGGACAAATTGCTTCTTTCTCATTCCCTGTCTCCTTTAAGGGCTTCGTGTTCTCACGAGAAGTAGTACTGATGGAAACCTTTCCCCTTTCTAAGTTAATTTTTTCCCCTTTCATATCATTTGCCTCATTTCTCAGGTGTTTTGGGGTCCGTTAAAACAAACCAACAAACAAAATACTTACTTTTGTAAAAAGTAACGCAATACCTTACAGAGAATAGAGGCTAGAGCCTCAAAGTGCCAGGCTCAGATTGTATGATCTTCCTTGAAACGACGCCGCCCGCTCCCTGCTCCCCTAATGGAAAACTAAGATCCGAGTAAGACATTTTGATTAATCTTGTGTAATACACCGCACTCACTTTCAGATAATTCATCCTGAGTTCATTCTGCGAGCTGATCAGAATGAAGAATGGAGTCCTCACTTCAAGTATTTTCCGGCCTAGGAATATGCATCAGTGAGACCGTTTTCAATTTTTTTTTTTTTTTTTTTTTTTTTTTTTTTTTTTNTTTTTTTTTTTTTTTTTTTTTTTTTTTTTTTTTTTACTTCTGGCCTCCTTATCGTTGAGGGTTCTCCTTCCTCACAGCCACCGTATTTTCCACGGCACTTTGCACACTCGGCATTTCGCTCACATTGCTGGATCTCTCTCCCACCGCCAGTCATAAGTGCTAAGGATGGGACTATTTGCTCACTTCTATATCCCGCACTTTCCTTCAGCCCCTTCAAATGGGGCTGGTGCTCTGTGAGTCAATGGGGCAAGCCATCCACAAAGCAATGGCAGAGCACCAGAATAAAAGCAAGCAAGGTAATCTTGTTACCGCTGTAAAATAGATGGAAGAGTCAGCTTGCCTGGGGCTCAGGCGACTCGGGAAGCAACTAGCCTTCACAGCTGATGAGAAGATGCGGTGGTGTATCTGTATAAGTTCATGGAAATGCTGTGGCGTTCATTTTAGGACTTTGTCTGTAGACCCAGATGTTTGCGGGAAAACATCTTCTAAGACTCCGGTATATGCAAATTGCTTTTAGATCCTTATCCAAATGACAGCCCTGAGCAGCCAGAGCACATGCTCTGTGTATTAGGACAGTGTCTGCCTGCCGGCCCAGACCTCACCGGCCTGTCAGCACTTCCTCTGCTCGGCTCATGCTGGAGCTCCCCGGTGGCGTCTGTTCCTGGGAACTTGGCAGACAGTCTTCCTATGGGAGCCAATTTGATTTGATTTCACTCTGCTGACTGAAGCCCCATTCCACGGCCTGTTCAGCCTGTTTAACGTGGTTGCCATTATCTATCTACTCCCTTGCTACAGTCTTTCTGTACTTGGGATCTGGGCTTTTTTTTTTTTTTTTTTTTTTTTTTTTTTTTTTTTTTCTCCAATTTTTGCTGAGCTCCAAAAGTGAGCTCAGGGCTCACTCTCCTTTTTGCCCCGGAAGAAGATTCCTGGTAACCCCTATTACATGTTGTCACGGTTTGGTTGACCTGGACACACTCCAGTCTCAGTCCTACAGTCTAGTTTAAAGTTAGTATTTTGAAAATCTGGAGTGCCAGGGCAGAGACAAAATTAGCAGATAATCTTTTGTATTACGAATAACAACATCTTTTTCTTTCGAGAGTATGTACTTTGCTTATTCCACAGCAGCAAAGAGGAACCTGAGGTCACCTTACAGTCCATGGCAGTATTTGCGACTATTTTCTGGAGATGGGAAAGCCTGGTGGAGTTCTAACGTAAATGAAACTTAACGTCGTAAAGATGGAGCCACGAGGAATCTCAGAACTGAGTAAACTTCCATGACACGGGGGAGTGGAGAATTTTAATCCTGAAAATATTTGCAAAAATGATGATATATACTAAAATTGCAGAAGATCAAAAATGATATGTAGGTCTTGGCCAATGTAGGGTTATGCATCCACTTATACGGTCGTTATTGACAAAAATGTTCTGTCTGCACGTTTTCTGAGCATAGTTCCATTTCCCCTCTTTGGAAACAGATGGACCCTGAGCCGCTCTGAGGGCACCAGCAGGGAGAAGCCTTGACTTACGCACCGGGTGAGCCAACCCAGTCATCCTTGATTTGGGTTTGCTGTTGTGGGGTTGCTTTCTGTTGCAGCGACCTCATAGAGCTGTAAGGAACTACAATAAGATAGTATATGTGAAAATTGAGCACTATAGGTATTGTGTCAATAAGGATATCAAGGTTGTGGTCATAGTTGGGTCAATGTAGGATGGAGAAAGAAAAGCTGGTCCTGTTTCTTCCTTGTTCAGGACAGTGTCTGGAGTGTCTAACCCGTACCAATTTTGGGGGCGGAATCTTTCCCTAAGGACCACATAGTAGAGAATAATAACAAACAGAAATTAGAAACCACTTTGGAAAATATTGATAAACACCCAATCACCTCATGTTTCTAAGACTGCGCCCGAGTTATTGCCTAAGCTCCAGGCCCAAGTCAGGGTGCCTGTGTTGTTTGTTGCTCTTGAGTCTGAAAGCTCCATCATCATGAGCAGGTGACTTAGAACAGAAGGAGAGGTTTACATGGGAGAAAACAGAAAGGTGGCAAGGCTAGCTGGAGCAGCGCAAGAAGGATATGAGTCCTGGGGTTGCCCAATCTGAGATGCTTTCTAGAGGCTGGAAGGCATGGCAGGTTCCCACTCCGGGGAGCCACAGTTCCTCCCTGTAGCTTTGTTTAATCCGGGGCCAGGGCTGAGAGAATTAAATTAACAGTTTCTCTTCTGTCGGCATCAGAAGCAAGAATTGGTGTGTGAAGGGACAAACAGAGAAGCAACAGAGGGGCAGCGGCCTTCGTTCCTTCTTTAACTGTGTCTGCTTAAGGAAGAGTATACACAATGCCCCAAGGGGAATAGGAGAAAGGATGAAGACCATCCTGGCAGTAGGGGCTCTCTTAGGACTACAGCGGAGTCACTGACCTGTGGTCAGACACACATCTCATTACAAGGAGTTTAATTCCTCCTCTGTGATACGACTTTGGCCAATTTGAGCAGAAAATCCAGGAAGAAGGTGGAGAGGTGTTCACTGTATAGAGGAATGTTGAGAGAATATTTTTCTTCCATCTTTTTGCTAAAGATGACATAGTAATGAGATCTTGCTCGTGGTTGCCTAGGTGTTGCATTTGCTGTTTTTTTTTTTATCCTATAAATGGAGAGACTGTCACAGGAAACCAGGCCTGTGCGCATGCTCAGAATGTCTCCAAGCAATGTGGGTATTTTGTTTCTTATTGTTTTTCTAAGTTCTCAGGGAGAAAATGAGGAAATAAAATTGGGGGTGAAAGGGCATTGCCTTTGGAGTTAAAAGGCTGTGTTTTGCACTTTTCCTTTGAAAACTGGGCACAGTGTTATCATTCGTCAAGAGTGGATTCTTCCTTCTGCCTTTCACTTATTTGAGTTTAAAGACTCTGCATACAACAGTGTCCAATGGACAAAATGAGCCATTCAACAGTTTCCGGTTCAAAACCACCCCTACCTCTCCATCCATTCATTATGTTTGATTGGGAAGAGTATGTGTCACTAACGTAGCTACAATTTCATGACTTGGCAAAACTTCTATCATCTTTATGTTTTCTTCCCCATCTCTCATAGCATAAGTGAAGGTATATTCTAGTCAGAATAATGTCAGTAAATTGAATTCAAAGTTGAATGCTTTAATCATGTGTGTGTTGGGCAGTGTGATGGTTAAATCTTAACCGTCATCTGGGTTGGTTAAGAGACATCTGCGAGGTTTGTAATATGTGAATATCTGGTTTTGCTGCTACACCTTTCCTAGAAGTGATTAGATTATGGGGGCTCTGGCCTAATCAATGATTTAATCCATTAGTAGATTCAAAATTTGAGTCGGCTGCTGGCATGTGGTGGTTCTGAGGAAAGCGGGGACTGGTTGTCACCGAAGTTACGATTTTGGAGGATACTTTTGGTCCTGGCCCCTTCCTGTTGCTTCTTTTGTTTCCTGATGCTGTGTGTTGAGTGGTGTTTCCATGCTGCCCGGCTCCTCTGCGGAGTTCTGCAACGGGCCAAACCTGTTTCCATGATGCCCGGCTCCTCTGCGGAGTTCTGCAATGGGCCAAACCTGTTCAGTTCTTCTTCAGTTAAAGAGTTGTCTAAGGTGTCTGTCACAGCAATGAAAGGCTCAATAATACAAGAGGTAGGATAAATAACATTTCTTTGAACTGATGGATTGGTGTTATATGGGTTCCATAAGCTTTCCAATATCATAATTACTTTTTTGATTATTCTTTATATTCCTGCTGTTTTCTAGACAATGAATTGCCATTCATTTCTTAAAAATTATTTTTCCTGTTGGGTATGGAGATATATATCTGTAATCTAAACACTAGGGAAACTAAGACAGGAGAATCATGAGTTCAAGACTGACTATACAGTGAAGTCTTATCTTAATTTTAACAACAACAACATTTTTTTTATTGTTGCAGGAAGCCATGAAATGGCTTCAATGTTTTCTTAATTATTGGGTGGATCCTATAATAGAGAGGGCATAAATCAGCTAGCAAGAATGTATTGCTCCTGCCACCAGAAGGCTGGTTTATTCCTTCTCTATTTGTGTGTGCTTAGCATGATTTCTCCACTCTTATACAGTTCAGGACCCCAAGCCTAGGGAATGGTGCTGCCCCCACTGGTCTGTGTTTTCCCAATTGCAGCGATCAAAACAACAGGTTGGACAGGCCAGCTTGACGTAGGCATCCTTCATTAAGGATCTCTTCCTATGGGATTCTAGGCTGTATAAAGCTGATAACTAAAACTAAGCATGACAGTGGTTGATGCCTACCTTGTTCATGATCTAGCTCACAGGACAGATGGCAGGAAGTAGAGCATGAGCCATATTTTTCATACAAAAGCTAGCAATATTTAGGTATAATTTATAGAAACCAAAATGTACCCCTTATAAAGACATAGCAATGAGTTTTGGCCAACATCTCTGCACACTTAAATGCTACTCCAGCCAAGACACTGATTATGACCCTTCTTCCTGGAAGCTCCCCAAAGTCTTTTGCAGAAAGCATCATTCCTTTTTGGCATAGATCCCCACTGGCATGCTTTCTGTTCTTATCTTGCCGTTTAAATTGTGCCAGATTTTCAGAGAAGGGGAATCACAGCGGGTTTTATCAGGCTGGAACCTGGGCGATACCCTTTGCAAATGTGGGCATAGCCCATACTTGTTCTGTACCCCGTCAAGTCATAAGGCACCATGAATAGTCTTTTGTGTCTGGTTTCTTTTGCTCGGTAGGATCTTTCAGGCTCATTTATCTTGTGCAGATCAACAATCCAATCCTTTTCCTTGCTCTGTGGAATTCTGTATTATAACTTTGCTGAGGCGTGTTTTCATTTCCCTCTATCGACGGGCATAAAGGTTGTTTGGGCTTTAGTGACTGGAAGTGCCACAAACAGTGCCTATAACTAAGTGTTTTGTCGAGTATGTGTTCATTTGGGTAAACAGAAGCGATACTGCTGGATCACGTGGTTCTGTACTCTAAATGTGTCACCCAGGAAGCGTGTTAGAAAATTAATCCCCAATGCAACAGTATTGGCCCAGTGGAGGTGTTTAGATGTTATTATGGATAGATTAATAGCCTCTCTCCTGCTCTCATGCCATGCGAAGGGCAGGGAGTCTTTTTGCCTCTTTCCTTCTGCCATGTGCAGGTGCAGCAGGGAGCCCCCCACCAGACACCAAGAGGCTTGAACTCTAACCTAGCATTTCCTGGCCTTGGAGCTGTGAGAGAGATTTTTTTCTTTATAAACATATAGCTTTGTGGCATTCTGTTATTGCACCGAGAGAGGGCTACAACATTTAGTAACTTAGGAGACTGCTGAATTGTTTTCAATGGTGGGTCCAATACTCCACAGCCTTGTCAGCTGTGCATGAGAATCCGGGTGTTCCTCAAAGTCACTGACACGGGCTGTTGTTAGCTTTTAATTAGTCAGTACAGTAACTCTGCCGTAACACCCTCTGGTTTTTAGTCCTGTAATGGTCAATAAAAGCATCCACAGTTATTTCTTCTGGCTCTTTTGAAATATGCAGTTATTCACACACAATATAATACTGTAGTTTTAGGTACCCATCCACTAGAAAAGTACCCATCCACTAGAAAGTATTTCTCCTTATATTTGTTGCCTAGGACCCACTGGATGAACTTTTCCTGGTCCTCCACCTCCACATGCCCCTTTTAACCTCCAGTAGCCACTATTGTGCATGTTGACTTTAAAAATATTCCACATAAGAGTGGGATCATTCTGTATTGTTTTGCTATGCCTGGTTTATTTCACTTAATGGAGTGACTCCCATTTCTGTCTCTATTATTGCAAATGACAGAATCTCATCTTTTCTTATGACCAGTTAACACACACACACAGACACACACACACACACAATCACTCTAGGATATGAGGAAGGTGCAGAATTGATTTCTGTTCACATTTTAATGTGGAGTTTAAATCAAAGAAACCGGGAGATGTAATTCCTAGCTAGAAGCCATGCTCATAGCTAAATAATGGGCTTCTCTTACTTAAAAGGAAGAATATTATTACAGAAACCAAGAAAAAAAAACCCATCTCCATCATGGTGATTAAGTAGCCACCTACCTGGGACAGACCATCAATTACACAGGAGTAGAGAGGAATGCTCTTTAGTGTGGAATAAAGTTGTTGGCTCGTGAGATTTTAATGTCCTGTGAAATTCACACGCATAGGTGATTTAATGAAAGCCATGCCTGATTCACACTCTATGGAAGGAGAGTGATAACTGTAGCCACACACACAATATATGGAGTATACGGCAGGAAATTAATGCTCCCATCGCTGTTACTCAGGTTCTGAACTAGAGATAATACAAAGGAGGTGGTGTTGAAGGCTGACTTGTCACTGAGGCTCGGGGGTGTGGCTCTGTGGCACAGAGCAGAGGCATGCAGCCTTGAATTCATTCCTTCGCACTGAACCCCGTGAGGGAGTCCGGACCACTTGAGAGCTCACATTCGGTTAGTGTCTCTAAGGGAGGCATGGTCTCAATTAGCCCAGGAACAAGGGGGGAAGGGGCTGAAGAAAGGCAGCGTCTCCTTGATCTTTGGATTCTGGGTGGGATTCAAACCCACATTTCTCTTTCGACCTGCACAATGAAGTCAAAACTCCCTCCGTGAGTCATCTGGGCACTTTGATTTTGTTTCCTGGAGCTGAGACCGATTTCTTTCTCTCACCCTTTTTTCATCCGTCTCTCATCCTGTCAATTTTGTACATGGTCAAAATGGAAGGAAGCGAGGAAGAAAGGAAAGAAAGGGTACACTTTGGTCATCCAGAACACTGTGAAAGAAATGTACCATGACCAAAGGAAGAGATGATAAGACAAAAGGCACACGTGTGTTCTGCTCCATTCCTATTTGCCTTCCTCTGCTTCTGCTGTTATTTTAGGTCTAAGTAGAAATCACACAACTGGGCTGTGTGTTTTCCTTTCCCTAAGTCGTAAGCAGGTAAAGATTGCAAGGCAGGTTTATCCGTAGCTCTTAAGGTTAGGTAAAGACATCTTAGGAAGCAACAAGACTCCAGCCCTCGCTTTTGTATCCCCTTCGGGGGCTCTCTGGGTATTATGAGGTTTTCTGGGGAATGGACCCTCCTCTAAGTAACTGCTACCAGGTCCAAACAAGGTCTTCTGTGCAATCATCAAGAATAGTGGCCTCACAAAAGGGACACGTTTGGTTATTCATGCTTCATTTTGTTGGTTTGTTTTTATAGCTGCAGAACCACTGTGTGGTTCTACTCAACTGGCTTTTTTTTTTTTTAACCCAAAACATGTGAAGATGCCAACAATTCTGCTTGCTTTCCAGTCCTAGACTTCAAACTCTGGTGTTAGCTGTTTATCTCTGGACGTAGAGGGCTTTGAGAAGCTGAGTAGTCTGTAAAGGTGGGTTCCTGCAGAGAGACCTTCCAATTGTGCCCCTGAAGGAGACCCTCCATGCTCAGAATAAGAACCCAGGAGTCGGTTCCCAGTTCAAAAATACGTCTGTGGAGAAAGTCATGTGATTTTATTCTTTTTATGAGATAAAACATCTTTAAAATCGATTAAGAGAGTTTTCTTATTTTGTTTTCGGTAAGAAAGGAGACAGAGACCCACATAGGAGCACCAACAGAAATCTCAGGTCCAAACCAGGAGCAGAAGGAGAGAGAGCATGAGCAAGGAACTCAGGACCGCGAGGGGTGCACCCACACACTGAGACAATGGGGATGTTCTATCGGGAACTCACCNGTCTCTCTCTCTCTCTCTGTCTCTGTCTCTCTCTCTCTCTTCTAAATCCAGTTAACTCTGCACATATATGTGTGAGGTTGGAGCATCCCCTAGAACATAAGAATCCTACCAAAGTCCACACCTGCAATAAAGGACGGTTCTCCCTTCCATGGCAACTACCCACTGCTAGTAGCTTCTCAGGGGCGAGGCCTGAACATCCTTTCTTCCCACAGCACGGCCACCCTAGAGACTAAACCTCCAGTATGTGGGCTCTGGGAGACAAATTAGCTTCAAGGCATGGTAGCTGGGGGTGAGATGATTTCTTATTCCAGGACCAAGAAAGAAACCATGAAATCACAGCCAGTGAGAGTTAAGGCCAAGACGCTACCTCTCTTGCCTTTGTCTTCAGCTGAGCGTTTCTCACAGAGCAAGCCTCCTGCTTGGCCTACTCAAGCCTTGCTGACCTAGTGTCCATGGGGTGCATGGGAGTGTGGAGAAGGCAGTACTGACTACTATTTGCAGCAAGCTCAAGGCTTTATAGATGCTGGAAATCCAGACACACAATGGTGCGCCCCTTCTGTCCCAGCCCTGCAGAGTCAGGAAGATCAAGAATTCAGCACCAGCCTGGACTGTATAATAAGACCTTATCTGATTCTCCACCCCCGAATTGACTTATTTTTTTCTTGAAATGAAAGAATTTGATTGTCTGATAATTTCATACCTGCATATAATGTGTTTTAATCAAATCTGCCTCCTTTCCTTTCTCTCCAACCCTCCCATCCCTCATTCCTGTCTCAGCCAGTTTTCCCTTTCAACTTCATGGGATCTTTCTCTCTTTCTCTTAAGACACACTGAGTTCCCTTAGAGCTGTCTACTGTGCACGGGTGTCGGACTATCTATGGGTAACCTTTGAGGAGCTGCATACCTGAGGAAAACTGACACCCTTTCCTCCAGGGGCCATAAGTTACCAGCAGCTCCTCAGCCATGGGCGGGACTCCATGATCCCCTCCCCCTTTCATGTTGGGATTTTATCTGGCTTAATCTTGTGCAGGTACTATGCATGTAGTCCCAGCCTCTAAGTTCCCATGTATGCCATGGCCATTACTGCAGACATCCACTCCTTCCGGCTCTTACAGCCTTCTCCTAGTCTTTGATGACCCCTGCACTTGGGGTAGAGGGTGTAATGCAGATTTCCAACGTGGAGATGAGCACTCACAGTCTCTTATTCTCTGCACATTGGTCAGTTTTGGGTCTCTGTACTAATCACTGTCTGCTATAAAAGGAAGCTTCTCCGAGAGGGTTGAAAGATATACTAATCTGTGGGTATAACGATAAGAATACAGGGATCAACTTGATTTTGCTGATAATAGTACCAGGTTCTCCCCTAGGACCTATGCCCTTGTCAGCCACAAGTTTCTGACTCTATTAACAGTACCAGGCATGGGTCTTGTCTTACGGATTGCAATTTAAGTCCAACCAGAAAGTGACTAGTTGCTCCTGTAACATGGGTACCACTATTGTACCAGTGTGCTTATCTTGCCAGGCTTTGTTTAGATTACTTAAGATAGAGAAGAAAATCTATTTGTATTTCACAACACAACAACAGTCACTTTGTATTTTATCTCTTTTGCATTTCATTCTTCACTCATTTTCTTTTTCAGTGTAACCCTACCCTACATGTGACCTCTGAGTATCATGTATGTGTAATATATATATGTGTGATGTGAAATTTTTCATGCTATTAAGGATACACACACACACTTTTACAGCCGTACTACAATTTCCTGTTTGGGAGTATACAGTTACTTTTCCTGTATGGAGGTTGTTGCCAACATTTTATTGCAGAGGAAGTCTTTGAACACGAAGGGAGCCCTTCTTAGTCATCCTTGTCCGGAGACTCCATTCCTATAAACAGTTTGACTACAGCAGAGCACACGGATGTTTATATGCTCTTGGCTGCCTTTCATCATTCTTCTTTTATTTTTTGGAAAGAGGGGTAGGATGTGACACTGTGGGCATGTGGCAGTCAGAGGACAGCTTGAGGAGTCAATCCTCTCCTTCAGCCATGTGGCTTCCAGGATTGAACTCAGCCCATCAGGCTGGGTAGCAGGTGCCTTTACACCCTGAGCCGTCTCACTGGCCCCTTTCCCTGAAATTTTAAGCTTTCAATTTACCTCTCAAATGCCAAGGCACTTCCTACCAAATATCAGGATGTCATAGGACAATGAGCAACATCTTTAGCCGAGATCCACGCTCTTCCTGGTCAATTCACGAGAACTTTTGGGTTCTTCGTTAAGTGGGAGCAGGTCTACTGATGTGTTTTAAGGGTAGGCTGTAAATGGCAAAGACCAACTAAAACATTTATAAGCCAGAGAGAGGCCTTTGTGATGAAAGGGAAGGGACCCAATGAGAACCAACTTGCCACACATTTTTTCTGGAGTGTCTGGATCTTTACAGTGACCCTGTGGATGGTGCTGCCCCTGGTGTGGCCTGTGAACTGCATTTCGGCAACCAGATCCTATTTTAGATGTGCTGAGAGCTGGATCCTATTTTAGATTGACTCGTGGAAGGAACCCCATGGCGACTCTGTAAATCAGAACATTCGTTTGCATTGCAAATCCTTCTCAACTAAGTAATCTTCAGCTCCTTAATTTTACAAATTGTATATTGTGATTAAAAAAATTGTATATTGGTTTTTACAAAGTACACTTAGAGGGCATGTGGGATCCATTTTAGCCATGGAGTTTGGGATTGTAGTGGAAGAAAGGCCTTCCATTTTGATGCTCCCCAGAGAGCTACTCAAGCCTGTCCTTAACCTCTAGGTGACCATTTTGGACAGTTTCCTTCCGGGGGAGCCTGAGCCCTAGATATGGGTCGCCAGCAACACCAGAACATGGAAGGAGACAATATCCTCGTGGACTTCAGAGGAGATGGATGTGTGCTGTCTGGTTAGACCGTGGGAGGTCAGGGAGACAGAGGAGATTGAAGCACGTCTATCTAGACTCATTACAGGCTAGCATCCCCCAAATCGGTCCTCAGAGGTATCCAGCCTTAGCAAAAGATAGATCCCACTGAAAAAGAAGAGCCTGCCGCTGCCCCATCTCAAGTGAGGAAATGGTAGGGAGAGGGAGAGCTTTATCCAGTGGCTACGTGGAGGTGCCAGTGAGAGCCTCTTTGGGTCCTTACGTTAGGGGATCAAGTAACAGCGCACTTGGGTTCTTTTTTCGAGACAGGGTTTCTCTGTAACTTTGAAGTTTGTCCTAGAACTAGCTCTTGTAGGCCAGGCTAGCCTCAAATTTACAGAGATCTGCCTGTCTCTACCTCTGCCTGGGATTAAGGACGTCTGCCACCACAGCCTGGCAGAATCGCCAGGGTTCTTTCGTCCTGTGCCCTTGAGTAGGAGAGGCTGGGTTTGAATGTAGCAGCCCATTCCCCAGGGATGTGACTTAGGCAGGTGCCCTCTGATGGCCTTGGCATTCCCTGTTTTCTTTCAATCTTTCATGCCAACACCAGGAAACCAAGTAGTTGGCTCAAAAGTCACATGACAAATGATGACCCCAGAACCGGTGAGTTGGCTCATTGAGTAAAGGCGCATGCTGCAAGCTTAACAGCCTGAGTTCGATACCAGAGCCCACATGGTAGGAGAGAGCCAACTCCCCACAAGCTGTCCTCTGACCACAACAGGCACACTGTGACGCACGTGCGCTCTTCACGCAGAAGAAAATTTAATAATAAAAATGTACATCATGGCCAGGCATAAGGTATGCACAATGACGGATTTGCTCATAAGTAAAGTTGTCTTTGTATGGGGTCAGCACAGCTTCCCAGCTTCCCAGGGAACCTGTGACAGGGTCTCCTCCCCCTGCTAGCAGTTCAGCCCAAGCTTTTAGCTGAGGGCGTGTCTCCCGCACCAGCGGCAAACGCTGCAAACTTTGCAAGTTAGTGTAAGTACCAGGGACCCACTTAGTCTTCTCACTTAATGGGAAGTGGATATGGGGGAAGATCTCCCTGAGACTCACCCTTGATTTGGGGAAAACACAGAAGGAGCCTCGTTAAGTTCCATCCCTGCCGGAGCTAGTTGAAAATTCACGCATGTATCAGTGGAGGAGGGGGGAGATGTTAATCCTTGCCTCAAATTATCCATTCCGCATTCTGGTCAGTTTCCTTTCCACATTAAGTTGTAGAAAAGGGAGTGACCAGTTTGCATTACAACCTGTATCCCCCCCCCCCCCAATGTTTAAAATGTATATGGTGGTCACAGAGAGACAGGTCCAGAGGCCTTGTGAACACTGGGAGAAGAGAAAAAAGTCATCAGCGTTTATCACCGTGGTGCCCAGAAGAGTAAGATGCTTGACAGGTTAGAGATAGCTCATAAGGGAGAAGGAGCTCCAGTGGGCATGTGGGCTCCACACCCACGGTTTGTCACTGAGAGAGGCTTTTACCTTGGGATATAATTATCCAATAGGAACATGCCAATCATCTATCTCCACAGAGGGAAGCCTGGCAATGTTACCTTAGAACTAAACCATTCTCAACGGAAGCCTCTGTCTCGCCGTTTATGATGTTTTGCAGAGAATGATTTAGACGCAATTTGGTTTCTTTATCTGTACAGTGGATCGGGTGATATAATTACACTGCTAAGTTGGCATGGGGGTATTGGATAAAGTGTAGCTAAGTGAAGCATTCAACACCTACTCCAACATACTGGCACATCCTCCCATATTGCTGTACAATCAATGATAGCTAAGAAATGGAACCATCTTAGCTGCCCATCGGTAGCTGAATGGATAGAGAAAATGTGATACGTACATACAATGCTGTTTTATTCATCCGTAAAGAAGAATGACGATTGCGAGAAAATGGATGGGACTGGAAATCACGTCAAGTGAGAGAAGCGGGGGATCAGCAAGACAAATGCTGCATGTACTTTCTCAGGAGCAGAATGTGGATTTAATTGTGTCTGTGTGTCTATGTGTGTGTGTACTAGAAAAGAAATAATGAGAGCAGAAGAGATTGTTAAGTCGAAGGAGAAAAGAGGGAATTGCAATACGTGTGACCAGAAAGCAGTCAGTGGATTGTGGAGAAAGAAGCAGAGGCAGGGTTCAGGGCTTGGAGGATGCATGAGTAAAATGTATGTATAAAATATTAGAGCAAACCCACCACATCATGTGATCATTGAAAACACTAATTCCCCCGCCCAGAGAATACTGTATACTGCCTACCAACACGCTGCTGCTGAGTGGGTTCTTAAGAAATGCAGCTATTATCTAGTGTGTGAGCTGGTATTGTTCCCTTTGATCCGGGCACACACTAAGACACAGAAGTCAAGCGGTCTTCAGTGAGTCAGCATTAGTGCTGCAAACGCCTTCAGCATCAGTGGCAGTGGGCTGTGTTTACTTGCAGTAAAGGGAATGAAAGCTTGAAGGGCTATTTTAGGGCTGTTTATGCTGGTCAGCTGTGACAGGGGCACTGTACACAGTGGAGTGTGTGGGATCCACGAGGCTGCTGTGCCTGCTGTTTTCTGCGAGAGAAATGTCTAAGCGCACGTGAGCCACAATTAAAAAGTTATTCTGTGTGCACTGGGGTCTTTAGACAGCGTCTTGAATACTGCTGATTTAGTATTTTGCTCCTTTGTCCTCTGTCTGCCTTTCTCGTGTGTGTGTGTGTGTGTGTGTGTGTGTGTGTGTGTGTGTGTGTGTTGGGTGTTCATTGACTTACTTTATAATTCTCTTGGCTCCCTTTGTGAGCCAAGAGTCCCTTTGTTATTGTCTTGAGCAACCTTGCGGGGCACACGCACATATTGCTGACTTTCCTTATCCTAGGCAGTCCAGCACCTCTCAGAAAGTTTTATGTTTCATTTACCGCCCCCCCCCCCACACACACAAAGAGAAAAGCTCAAAGCTGTGAGGTAGACCTGTAACAAGACCGGGCTTCAGTCTACATACAATCACAGTGCTTACATCCAGCTTACCTCTGCTCAGGAATGGCCAACACCTTTCAAGGTTTTGAGTTCCTATTACTACCCTTTTTTCTTCTCAAAATAAAGTTCGAGTGTCCTCATGTGGTCACTGAGCTCTTCTCCTTCGTGAATCTTGTTCTCCAGACGGACAGAACTATTTTCACTGGCATCTACTGGTCCCCAAGTCCTAGTTCTTCATCTTCGATCTCTCATTTCCATTTGGAATGCTTTTCTCTATGTCGCTTACTACCCATACCCACGTGTTTTACAGCAGACGGCCCTCCTTCCACTAACGAGGTGGTTTGCCTTCTGCCTTCCTTCCTTAGAACAGTGTTCTTATAATGAGACTCACTCTCAGATCCTTGTTAAACACACACATGATCTTGGGTCCTCTCACAAAACAAGTTGCATTTAAATAAGATTCCTGGAGCCTCTATGGGCAGTCAATGGCTGCTGAGAAGGAGAGAATCAGTTTTCTTCAGGGATGAGACTCCTTATGGGTTATTCAATCCCAAGTGAACAGTGCTAGCACATGTGTACATACACAAGTGCACACACACACACACACACACACACACACCCACACACCAATAATGACTACCCAAGAGGTCCTGAATTTGAAGGTTAGTGAGGGAGGCATGGAAGGGTTAGGAGGGGGAGAAGGAGAAGTGGAAATGTTGTAAACACAGTACTCATGCATGAAATTCTTGAAAATGAAAGAATTTAAATAAAACAATAGAATTAGAGAAACATTGTCTTGCCACACATAGTACTTGCTGTTTTGTTTATAGTTAATTATTCCACCAAACCCTTTTAAACTTATCTTATTAATTACTCAAGAAAATGATTACTTTTCTATGTTTCAGATAGATTGGGCTTCAAATAAGTAGAACCATAAAACATTTGAAAATACAGATTAAGTGTTTTTTTTAAATCTACTTACAACAAAGGTACTTTCATCTGACCAAGCTCATGGCAACCCTGAGACCAGAACTGGACAGTCTGGCTGGAAGGCTTCCTTCAGCTTACTCTAAGAGTGATGATCACACGTGCCAATCACTTGACTTTTAAATACAAAGAAACCCCACAGATTCAAATGCACTGTTGAGCTTCAAGGTTAACATGCAGTCGGTCAAGTTCTGGAAAGCGAAAAGGTGCTTCTGTGAACAGCACCGATGAGATGGGTGTGGATGGCGAGGCAGTGTGTGGGAGCCACAGAAATGACCCGCTTCTGCCTCCCCTAGTTTCCATGGAGCTGGAGACTGTAGGTATTAACACCCATTTTCTTCCGGACTACAGAACTCGAATATCATTTGTTCTGCCTTATAATTTTCAGCTTGGCTCAATGATTTTAACTGCAGTTTAGGCTATATATAGAGGAATATAAAGTTGCTTCTGCCTATTAATTTTAGCTTTGTATGTTCAAAAGCCAAAATCTGTGGGAAATTAGAAGAGGAAGGGGAGACTTCTTTGCCAAACAGTTTGATGTATTTGATCCTCCAGGGTGTCTAAACATGCATCAAGGGCACCACGACTAGACTTCCAAGAGGCCATTGCTTAGCTATTTCTCTCCTCCTGAGACAGTATGAAAGTCTTCCCCAGCAGAGGGTAATAATCAACCAATTTTTCCTATGTGGCTAATAGAAGTTTGAAGCTTCTCAAGGGGACTATTTGTTTCTCTGACTTCTGCCAACAATCTTATCAAGCTTCAGTTCTTGGTTTTAACAAGGACTTTGCATGGCAGCTGCTGGCTCTGCTTTCATATATGATGCATGTACCAAGTGGTGACGACTACAGGTAAGAAATAGTAAAGCGTGCACTCACACGGTAAGGACTGATGGACTGCAGAGAATGAGTTCGGTGATTGGCGGCTGGAAGAGTCTGTGAAAGACTCATGGTAAAGGCAGGTCGCATTGCCTGTTTAACCAAGCTGGGTCGGGAAGGCCGAGTGGTGAGTCGTGTAGCTGCATACTTGGCATCTGAGTGGCCAGCTAAACATGAACATCTGGAGGAAAAACATCCTGACCCTCTATACTTTGTTCTAAAATGATGTTTTTCTCCTCAGTTACGCTTCTTGTAAAGCATCTTACAGTTCCAAGAAAATTGACATAGGTTAGTTTAATCAGCGCTCATTTGTTCGAGTATTGCATACTTTCTTTAGTGCATTATATAAACTGCATGGCTTCAGTCGAACATGAATACACAAAGGTTAAAGAAAATTGTACGTAATTTCTTTACAGAATAGAGCCAACATTTGCTATTTGCTTGCTCATTCGAGTTGTGCTCAATTTCTTCTGACAACAGGAAGCACAGCTTTTAATCAACTCAGAGTGTCCTAGGAAAGAATTCTTCATGGGCTTTCATGGTCTTATTTTTCATAGAAAAGCAATGAGCTAGAGATGTTTGCCAAGGGGGGGCATTGCATGTTAATCTGTGTTGCACATCATCATCTAGAACCCAGGACACTTCTCTGGCCATACACGGACTCTACCCATGGCTTTACTGTTTCATCCTCTGTGCTAAACTCTGCTGTTACAGAGCTTGCATTTCTTTTCTTCCCCATTACTATTATAAAATCTATTTCCCTCCAGTAAGTTTGGAGACAGTGAATAAAATTAGAGAAAGATTGAAAAGGAGGAAGTATATTAATAGGAAACTTAAGTAAATTGCTTTTCTGTTCAAATTTGGGCTTGGGTGAGAGAAAAAGAATATGCCCCACTACACACTCTTTCAGCCATCGTGATCTGCCGCAAGCAATGTAGCTGACTGACGATGGACTGAAACCTCTGAAATTATGGGCCCAAATAAATCAAATGTCAGGTATTTTGTTACGGCAACAGAAAAGACTGATGAACACAGGTCAAATTACTTTTGCTTCTGGTGTTAGCAGAAGAGAACTGGAACTCATGGAAAGCGAAAACCCATAGCCCATAAACTCCTTCTGTTGGAATTAAAAATGTGCCCATCCATACCCTTCCTTGGAGAGATTAAATTATGTTTTCTCTCCTGCCCCAAGTCACAGGCTGAAATCTAAGCTCTCACACATTAGAATGTGACCAGATTTAGAGGTTAGGTCTCTACAGAGGTCATCAAGTTAAGAGAGGTCTTTAAGATTGGTCCCAATCTGATCTGCCCACCTTACAAACAGGGGCACTTGTGGGAAACATACACAGGATATGGAGATATCAAGGTGACATTGGAAGGTGTCTCTCCAAGCCACGTGATCACTAGGATTGCTGAACAAACAGAGAAGAAGCAGGGGACTGAGTCTCCCTCCAACCTCCGGAGGAGCAATCTTGGAGACTCCTTGATTGGGGATTTCTTGTTTGCAGGTTGTTCTGCTGCCTGAACTACACAGCTGTAGTATTATCGTGGTCCTAGAAAACTGGAAATGTCAGGGTAGGGTTTGGATGTTGAGATTTTAGTCTAGGGATCAGTGCGAGGACTCCAGAGACAACCAAACACTGCCGTTCCCCGGAACGTAGGAAAGAGATAAAGCTTGCGAATTTAATAGTTCGCTGCACTGACCCAAAGGATGTTCCCATTCAGCAATGTCTGAAATTAAATATTAAGTTTCTCACCAGCAGCAAGAAAGCCAACTAAAACTAACCAGAATGGTCTCTCTGTCAAATGCCAGCAGGGATGTGTTTTGACTTGCTAAAAAGATTTAGGCTGCTGAGGGAAAAGAAGCACTTTCCTTAGCGCTGTCTCGCTCCATTTTTCTAGGTCACTAGGTCACAGCAAGTCTGAGGGATTCACACCTGAACGACACAAGTTTGCATAAACTAACAAAATTACAGCTCAGCCACCATCGTGAAGTTATCCAATTTATTATGCTGACAAGATCAGAGCATGAAAGATGAGATCAGACACTTGATCCTCATGGAAAGCCATTAATATTACTTCCCTGAGAGAGTGGAAGACGGGGAAAGGACTCTAAACACAGTCTCATCTCAGCAATATCAGGGGCCGGAAATGCATGCAAGGTCGCATCAGGAATTTGGCTAGTCCTTTTGAGTCAAGCCAAGAAAACAACTAAAATTAGATATTTCTTTTCTTTTCTTTTCTTTTCTTTTTTTTTTTTTTAAATTATGTCCTTAGATGGGATCTTTCTTTGTAGCTCTGGCTGGTCTTGTATTTACTATAGTACTGAGACTGACCTTGAACTCCTAGCAATTGCCCTGATTCAGAGCCCGAGGGCTAAGATTACATGTGAGCCCACACACCCAGCTTATTCGGGTGCATCACGGAAATGGTCTTAAGATGGCCCGTTGAGAGCAAGAACGCGAGAAGAGTTGCACAGACAGAAGGCAGCAATGCCAGGCTGGAGGCATAGAGGGAGGCAGTGGGGTTTTACGAGCCTTTGTTTCTAGTTTGGGAGATGGGGAACCGAGACCACACAGGGAAACCACTCATGAGATCATTGTCCAAAGCAGGGAAGGGGCAAGGGACACCCAGGTGGCTCTCTTCCCCTTGACTTCACGTGTCTTTTCGGTGCTTCCCATTGCTGAGCAGAGTGGGAGGGCACAGCAAAGGGGCCTTCCAAACTGCTTGCTGGTATCAGCTTTGTCAGGTTGAGCAAGGAAGAGTGTGTCTGTTTCCTTAGGCTGCTGGGACAGATCACCACAAATTCATCGGCTTAAAGCAATACAATTATATTCCCCAAGAGTTCTGGAGGTCAGAAGTCTAAAAGTATGAAGTCAGTGGAGCCGAATTCCTTCTAGAGACTTCTTGGGAAATCTGCTTTCTTGTTTTTCTTGGTCACTTGAGGCTGTCTCTGCTTCTTGGTTTGAGGTCCCTTCTTTCCCTGTCTTAGATGATGCATTGTTTAACTTCGGCATTGGTAATCAGTTCTCCATTTCCCCGTCTTTTGAGTCCTTTGCCTCCCTTTTGCAATTTCATTTGACCTTTTTGGATAATTTAGGAGAGTCTCTCCATTGCAAGGCTCTAACCACATCTGCAAAATCCCTCTTTATAAGGTAAATTATTCATAAGTGCCAGAGATGGAGGAGAAGTGGGCACTCCAGGGTGTGTGTGTGCATGCATACATGCGTGTGTATGTGTGCATACGTGTGTATGTGTGTGCATGCATGTGTATGTGTGTGTGCATGCATGCATATGTGTGTGTGTATTATTCTGCTCACCACAGAGGGGAATAAATAGGCATGGAGATAAATAGCTAGCCAATTCTTATCTAAAATTTATTGATCTCACTTCTGGAGGCAAAGCATGCTTGTACTGCACTGAAGGCTCAATGAAACATTCATTATTCGAGTAGAACTTCTTGGAAACGGCTATTTAATAGAATTATTTTTGAGTCAGTCACTGAGATAGAATCAGAGGGTGGAGTGGGAAGTTCTCCGGACATTGATGGACCAGTTCCCTTGGAGAAAGATGATCTCTGGCAGAGCTTTTATAACGGGAGGGGCACTGGAATTTCTGTATGCCTCCAACGTTTGTATTACCGCTTATGCGGGAGGCTGCAGAAGCTTCCAGTCTTTAATCCTTCTCTTGGGGTGGCTGAAGGAGTGCGTGCCCCACCCAGGAGGTCCCAGTCAGCCAAAGTGGGCCACACACAGGCATAAGTTGTTTTTAGAGGAGATGACGACCTAATTCTCACAACTGGAAAGCCCCAAAATACTATTTTTCAAGAAAAAGGAAGACTCCTGGTAACACAAAGCTTAACCATCGCTGCTGTTATCCCTAGGACCCGGCTCTTGTCCACAGCTTCACAGCCATGCTCACGGGGATGGTCTTGGTTAAGCTCAGGGAGATGCAAACAAAATAACATGGAAGCAACAGAGGGGTTTGTAAGGAGAAGGGGTGGGGTAGGTTGGTAGGCATGGGTGAGGGTGAAAGGGTGGAAGATGGGCATAATTAGTGTGCATTATATACACAGATGAAACTGTCAAGACATTAGCAATAGCCACTCCTGTCTTCCTCTAGTTTCTGGTTCTGGCTAGAGGGGCCAACAGGACAGGCTGCTCGGACATAACAAGTAGCAGCTGGAAATGCTTTTCTAATAAAACTTTCAAGGGTCAAGTGTGTCTTCCTTAATTACCACGAGGCATTGGCAAGCAATGGAAGACCTACAAATGGGTCAGTTCAATGGTCTCCAATGAACTGGCACTAAATTGATGGCTTTCTGCTGCAGATTCATATGTGGGCCTCCAAGAGACTGTCGGAATTACTTCTGAGTCTTTGATCTCAGGGTGGCGTACTGTCCCTGTTATACCAGCAGACTCCTAAAGTTAAGTTGAAGATCCAGCCCAGGCTGAGTGGAACAATTAGTGGCATCCCTCCCACTCCTCCTAACCTAAAGTAAACTGGCAGTTTGGAAGCAACTGCGCGGCCAAGACTACGACTAGATCAGAGATGTTATCACCTGATTCCTTGTGGGAACAGAACGTGGTAGGAGACAGTGGTGGGTAAGAGGTATGAGACAAAGACAACACACGTGTTATAGAAATGAACTGAAGCCTGCGCGGCTACAGAGAGACGATTTGGCCAAGACACAAACTGATACCGAGTCTGTAGTTTTCCTTTCTTGAAGAGCATACAATAGTATTCTCTGTGTTGGGAACTCAGAGGAAAATTAGACCAATGATATCAATAGCAAAGTAATGTAATTTCGTCATTTAAGGAAGACAGTAGGTATAGGTGTTTAGTGAGCGGAGATAAAGGTTTGTGTTTAAATGAAAACATTAGCTATTAGGATGCTTCTTAAAAAGAGGAAGCCATTTAAGCACGGGTAATTGAACCAGTGTATTGGCTTTTAATCATTTTTAACTTTTTGTAAAATTGACATTTTAGCTTTGAAGTAAGTAGTTCAGTGTTGTTAAGCATGGTCACATTGGTGTTCTGTTAAGCCAGAAGTTTTCCATTAGGCCTTGAACTCTACGCCCATTAGGCACAATGCTACTGTGGATGTCTTTTGAGAGCCTCTTTTCAGTTTTCCTGGACACACATTTAGGAATGGAGTAGCTGGGCCAGACAATGCCTCGGATTACATTTTGGAAGAGCTGCCAAATTGCTTTTGGAAGTGATCAACTAATTTACAGTCTAGGTGCCAATTCTTGTCTCTTTATATTTTCTATGTTACAACACTGCCATTTTGATTCTGATTCTCTGGCTTTTCTCTCTGTCTCTCTTCTTTCATAATTATATCTTTCTGGTCTTTATCCTTTAGAATGACCTTCTCCATGTTCATTATTTTTCTGCCAAACTACTTTAAGTAAAAGATCTAATTTTATCCCGAGGCATAGCCAATATAAAGGAAATCTGGGGTCACTATTGCCCTTTCTTCCTTACCTGGTTGGTAGGTGTGTTGGGGTGTGAAGCTGTTTACATTCATGTTCTTTGTTTTCATCTGGGGACTCAGGAAGTCAGGACACACACACGCACACACATGTGTACACATACACAATACACACAGACACACACATTCATATATACACACACATCAGTGAGATGATTGGCCTGTCTTTGTTGAAGGGTCTGGGCTCCCTTTATTACGTTGGGCTTCCTTTTCGGTACTCAAGGATTCTGAATTATACTGAACACACATGTGTTTATTACAGCATGTGGATTAAAGTAGAACATGCTCTACCAAATGCCCTCAGGGTCAGGTTGACATTTTTCTGTCTCTTTGTTGAGGCCCTAACGCCCTTTGGTAAGTAAAAATGTATTTTAAGTCAGGCGACTAATACTCTACTTTGATGATTGCTTTACAGGTGGGAGAGACCTTAAATGACCAGGAAGCCAGCTGCAATTTTCTGTCAATGGAGCACTTGTCTTATTCCCGTGAATTAGCTTCTGCCTCGGGAGTTAATACCACTGCTCCGCCAATTCCAAAGACATAGAGAGGTAACAAACTCCTCTTGTATAAGTTGTCATGAGGAGAGAAGGCCCTCTTCTTTCCTTGGCTCATGAACACATGCCAACTGTGTCTAGTCACAATAGTCTAACTAGAGAAGGGGCATCTTTTCTTGGCTACTGTTTAGGAACATCTCTAACAACGTGTAGGCTAGCACCCTAGTCTGACAAGAGGCTTGGCCAGATGGTGCTGTCGCTGGGTTTGCTGTAGCTCAGGCTGTCTTTCCAAGTCACCAACTTCTTGGGGTGATGGGGGTACAGAGTGAAGTGAGCAGATCTCAGGGTCACAAGCCTGTCTCTCCCCTGTGCTTTCTACCTCCACCCCTTATAAGAGTTGTCACACAAGAAGAAAGGAGCCGGGGGATGTGGATTTCCTGCTTCAGTGGTACAGCTGAGGAAGGGATTGAGGAAGAACTCTGTTGACTACTTAGCTCATTGGCTAACACAGCTCGCTCTGTTATAATGTAGGTCTTTGCACAGATGTAACTCCATAAAAAGCTCTTCCTTGGCCACATTATTCAAAAGGACACTGTTCTCGCTTCCTATCTCTTTACTTTGGTTTATTTTATAGAGAAAATATGACTATCCCAGCTGATGTTTAGCTACAGGCTCGGCCTCTTTCCACCATGGTTATGCAAGCTGCATGAGGACAGGGTACATGATCGAATAACGATTCTGCAAACACAGGAAATACTCAGGTATTTGTTGCAAGACAGGAAGAGAGAATGACATGGAGAGACATCATTACTGCAAAAAGTTAGGGTTGCATGATAAATCTGAAGCCTGATTCCAGATAATTCTAACACGAGAGACAAAAGGAAATGCAGAAGGGATTTGCTAAGATGCTAATATTTTTGTCTGTTTCCATTTCTGCCTTTTTAAGGTGTAACTGTAGTGATTGTGAGATGCCAGTACATACATAGTCATGAGCATTGAATATTGACAGGGAAGCATTTCAAGTCTGTATATTAAAACTTACTCCTGAGAAACTTGTTGCTGGAGTGGGTAAATCAAATCTATTCATTAGCCTGCGTTCTCTCACAAATCCCAGTATAATGACAGGAAAAAGAGTTGCTGACGCTGTAATCTCACATGGAAAACAGACTGGGAGAAGTGACGGCAACAACATTTTGGTAGCTGGAAAGCAGAGAGATGAGGGGGTCACTGACCTAGCACAGCAGAGAGCCGAACTGCAAGCCGGCAGTAGGGGTGAAGATGTGGCCAGACACACACCCTGGGAGCTTTATGCCTCGCTCAGTATTTAGCAGCATGAGGTGCCTTTGGAAATGGGGTGTGTGCTAAAGTAGAGAAGTCCAGGATGGAGACAGGGGAGTTGATCCCTGCGTATGAATTAGTAGGAGGCTCCCAGATTCCAATCCCTCCACGCTGCAGAAGAAGACCTTGTCTCCTGGCAGTGGCTGGAAGCGTCTTGACTTTCGCGCACAATGGGCTGGGGCGTGGACCCAAGCAGAGGCGAGGGTGAAGCATCACAGTGAGGAAAGATGCCAGTGGGCTTTTACTCCCCCCCCCCCAGTGATCTGCAGGTGTCTCCCTCACCCTCTCTCCTCACCATGGAAACTGTCAGGACACTTGGTTAGGGCTGATCTCTCTTGGCGACGGCAGTTTCCCCAGTTCAGAAAAGACCAGGAAAAGTGAGAGCATTCCTAACGTGATGGTGCAGCCAGAACAGCTTGCAATGAATCCACATGTACAGAACCCCTGCGCGGGTTTGTAGCATCTCCCTTTCCGAGGGAGTGACTATCAAAAATCACAGATATTTAAGAAGAGTCTCTGATATGAAAACTATAGTCTAGGAAAAATCGAGAAACAAGTAACTCGAAGATAGTAGAAACTATGAAAATGATGGAAACAAAAAAGCTAAACTTACTTTCATTAATATCCCCAGAAAGAGAAGGCATTCCATTTATGAAATAAATCCAAAAACTATAAAAACAAATCATTTTAAAGGAGGAAGTTCATCTGAAATTAAGAATATAAAAAGAAACTTTAAATTTAGCCTGGTATATAATCCGTTATCCCAGGAAGGTCATGAATTTGAAGCCAGCCTAAGTTATATAGTGATTTCTAGGCCATCCTGGACTCTGTAGTGAGACTCTGCCTTGAGCAAACAAACAAAATCCACATGAAATAAATTAAATAAAAATTAGAATGATAAACTAGTAGATGAATTGAAAAGCAAGACTGACAATTCCTTAGTAATCATAGGAGGATCAAAAGGTAGATTAGAAGAGCAAGTCTGTTTACAGAGCCAATTCAAGACCGCTGGATAAACCAGAAAGTAGGAACTGAGATAATAAATAGGCCAAATTGAGTCTTAAAATAATTTAGGAAACATTTCCAAAGCTGCACTGTTTCCAGACTGAAGGAACATATCAAATGCTCAACCTAGTGAACAAGAGATTTCAGTCAAGCAGACAAAGAGAAGTCCCAGAAGCTGGGGCGAAGAGAATGAGGTTGTGTTCTTCCAGATTTCATGCTGTTGGAATTCTTAAGGCATTAAAATCATGCATATACTTTATCATATAAAATTGAATTGTTTTTTGTTCACAAAGAAACTCATTACGAATGGCAAGAATAAGATTAGGAGAAGGTATTCATTTGTAATACGCTATATAGCTTACAAAAATAGAGAGGTTTAGGCTCTAGGACATGCGGAAGATTGGCATGTCAGTGAGAAAAATACATGCTATATAAAAAGTAGAAAAATGCTAGGAGCAAATCAAGAGAACGGAAACACAAACGGCACACAGACAACTGAGAAATGCCCAATTTTGCTAGGAACCACAGATGTCTGAGTGAAAACCCTTCAGCACTGTTGTTTTGTGCATTGTGTGGGCAATGCAGTTTGCTAGTGTCCATTATTTCATTATGAGTTGGTGAGAGGTTTGAGGAAATGCATGCTCTCCGACTCTGGGAGGAATACAAACAATTTAAAAAGTGAAATATGTATCATCTGTTACAATAACATACATGTAAGTCTTCTGACTGTCAGCTGTCCTAAGCGTCTGTCCTGTGGTATACTCTCAGAGGGACATGGGGACATAGTCACAGGTATGTCTAATATAGCGTTGTTCATAATGGTGGAGCAACAGAGAACTTAGTCCCCACTGATGGACATTGATTAGATAACTGTGGTGAGTGCATTTCGTGAAAGACTGTGTCCTCATGACAAAGGAGTCTGTGTGAATAGTTCAAGGAAATACATAGTGTTTTGTTGATTAAAAAAAAAACTACTATGACAATTTAAGCATCCCCAGGTTACTGTGAGGAATGGCTTAGCTCAAACCGTTTTTTTTCTTTCTCTACTTTTTAAAAAATAACTGAGTAGATCGGAAGTAAATGTTGGTAAAACAAGCCCATGGATAGTGTACAAAAGAACAAAAAAGGAAGCAGATTGCTTGTAAAGGATGGTTTCTGGACCTTCTCACCTGGCTCAAAGGTCTTAGTCTTAGGACAGGAAGTCACTTGGAGAATATTGCTGAACGGCCATTCTCATTCCTTTAAGAGAATCAAGACTTACTTAGAGTCTCATTTGATGAGTGGATGACTCAAATACAATGATTATCAACCTGTGAGTCATGACCTCTTTGGGGCCAAATGATCCTTTCACAGGGGTTGCCCAAGACCATGGAAAAACACAGATATTTACATTATGATTTACAACAGTAACAAAATCACAGCCATGAAGAAGCAATGAAAATAACTTTATGCTTGGGGGGTCATTGCCACATGAGGAACTGTGTTAAAGGAAGGCAGCCTCAGGATGATTGACAACCACTGCTCAAATAGAAGGAAGACATTCTTACTGTGAATTTCTCTAAACCAAGGAAGGGGTGGTGTGGTTTTTCTGAAAGGCTGACATAATTTAGACAGGACATTATATGGCTGGGATTAGGTTTTAGATGCCTGAAGGTGCAGCCTGCCTGAGTTCTAGCTTCTACTTCTTACCCCATGGCAGTAAGCATTGTTTTTTTGTTTGTTTTGTTTTCTCTTTTTACTCTTATGGCCCTTTCGGGGTCCTGCCACCCAGCTCCCAATAAATCACATGAGGCTCATTCTGTCTTAGAAATGCCCAGCCTTAGCTTGGCTTGTTTCTAGACACCTTTTCTTAAGTTATCCCTTCTACCTTTGTCTCTGGGCTCTTACCTTTGTCTGCTTCTGTATATCTTTCTTTACTTCTTATTCCATGTCTGGCTGTGTGGCTGCCTGACTGGGCCCTTCTTTTCTCCCTCCTCGATTCTCTTTTCCAAGATTTATCCTCCTATTTATTCTGTCTGCCTGCCAGGCCCACCTAATCTTTCTCCTGCCTTGCTGTTGGCTATTCAGTTCTTTATTAGACCGACCAGGTGTTCTAGACACAGCTTCACAGAGTTAAGCAAATGCAACATAAAAGAATGCAACACATATTTGCATCATTAAACAAATATTCCACAGCATAAACAAACATGACACGTTTGTAACTAATATTCTACAACTAAGAGGGTAGTGATTTACATGTGGTATCCTGGTTCCCCCTTGTAAGTGTGAGGAATGGGAATGGGGGTTTTGATAATAAAAGTAATAAAGTCATATCTCATCCCCATTGTCCTTGACTGACATGAGAGGCTACCTTCTGTGTTGTATGACTTGCCGCCCCTTTGGGTGAAATCCTCTCTTTTCAACTCTGTTTTGAGGTTTATCTATAGAGTTTATCTCACTGAAGCCAAGAACACCCTGGACCTTGGGCTGAGTGTAGACACCTACAGAAGATTGACAGAAGGCAGAGAGTAAGTCTGAGGTCTAGTGGCAATTTATTTGTATTTTAATAAATAAAGCTTGCTTTACTATCAGAGAGTAAAACAGCCCCACTGGACAGTTGTACAGACCAGACAGTCAGTGTCAAGTTTCTACTGTTTGTTTGCATCGCTGTTTTTGTCTTTATATTAAAAAAAAATCAGCTCAATATATCTAACATCTTAGTTTTAAAAATAGTTGTGATGAGAGTTTAAAGATATTTTGTTCTCTTTTCTTTTTTATCTCAAACAGCTGGAGGAGGTAGAATTCATATTCATTTCTAAACTCTAAGATTTTTTTCAGAAATCCACATCTTTGAAGAATTTTAAAAAATGTATTACTGTTTTCTAACTTCACATAGGTTCATCTTGAGTATTGATTACTCTCACCCCCAGTTCCCTATTATCTCTCTTTCCCCTTGCCCCTTTGCATAAATCCCGCTTGTGTTCATGTCTATCCATTTTGTATTGTGACTCATCAATACTAAGTAAGGTCATCTATATTGCCTTGAGTTCAGAGGTAGCTGTAGGAGCCTGGTGGCACAGTCAGTTGATATACCTAAGATAGTGATTCGCCTCTCTCCCAGAATCTATGGATAGCCAAAAGCAAAGGGTAGGGCAGAGTGAGTCCTTCCTTGACTGACTGTTGATAGGATTGGTTTTGCTTGGACCCAGTAAACTTCCATAATACTTTCTTCCCAATTTCTTCCTTTTCTCACTGCGATTCATGGTTAAGCATTCAAACACTGATCATTATTGGCATGTGGTTCATATGTTACTTGAAGTAGACTTAAATGAGCTTCCAAAACTACGGCCTAATTGTGGAAATGAAGTGTCAAAAAATAATATCATCCTGCTGTAAGCAAGAGCCCAGCAAATTATCCAGTTTTCAAAGGATGCTTTATTATCTGATGGTTTTAGCCTTAAGGCCAGATCAGAGACAGAACACAAAAGAGCCCTTCAAATCACCCTCTTGGTGATGGCTAAATGTTACTCTAAGCATCGCAGTTGCTACCCTCTGTTGCTGGTTCCCTCTAGGACTTAATGAAGATGGCAATTTAATTATTACCAGGAGCCCACCCAGAGAGTCAAGTGCTTCAGTAGTAACTCTGGCAGGGAGGGAGGGAGCGGCTAGGATGCAGGACGGTGAACAATTGGCCCTTTTGAGGTTAGCAATAGGTCTAATAGTGTAACAAATTCTTCAGCCATAACATTACCACTTTTTTCTAAGTCATCATAAAGTAAATCTGGATCTATGCATAATACTGAGATGTGTGTAGGGCTGCCGCACAAAAGACCCACAGATGAGTGTGGCAAAAACTATTCAGAATGCTCAACCACATGATTGGAATACTAAATTCAGAAAAGCCAGAAACAAACCTCTAACGCTCCACAAAACAATGGTGTCATAGATACTTGAGATATATAACTTCTGAGTCTCTCTCTCTCTCTCTCTCTCTCTCTCTCTCTCTCTCTCTCTCTCTCTCTCTCCCAACCCTAGGAAAGTGTCTGGGTATTCTAGATTAGACAACAGTTATTGAAAACCACCACATCATTGTCTGTATTTGAAAATCCATAAAAAACTTCTTCTTGTGGACCATTAGACGTTGTTATAAACATGTTCTCTTTTGTTGTGAGCTGGGGGGGTAAAAGGCTACAGATGTCTCCACGTTGACTAGTTTTGATGTGAGGGGCTTGGGGAGGGGAAAATCCATGGTACTGAAAAAGTGGAGAAACCAAAGACCCCACATAATATTTGATTTCTTAGCAGAGGATCTTCCCCACTCCCACGTGACTCTATTGGGTCACTCTATGATCTTTGCAACCTGATCACCCTTACTCTAGAGCTCCCACGCGCTGTCATCTGGTTTTCATCCATCCCTATGAAATCCCTTTATAGTGAGGGGAAGAGACATGGATGCTGAGGTGAGGGGGTTGCATGTGGGTATCCCTTGCATCAGTTTTCCTCTTCGTGGAAGGGAGACAGTGTGCCCCAGTGAGGCTCAAACAGGCTATTATCTGAAAGAGCTAACACAGTGTGTGGTGTACAGTAGATGCCCCATAAGTGCCTGTGACATTTTTTAAGAAACCAGTTCTTAGAATTTCAGAGTCATAAATTGCTCAGAATGGATCTATGGGTGGACTATTACCATATCTGTAGTGAAGGCGATTCAGAACTGTGCACGTGTGCAGGAGGGGTGAGAGCCGATGCCCAAGGCATTCTGAGAGGACTTGTCCAAAGCCATGGGTTCACATGGCTTTCCAGCACTCCACTCATGTCATCAGTAGCCTTGACAGGGCCCTCATCAGAGCCTGGGAGCTTCCGAGTCAAGTGTTGGATCAGGAGGCACCCAGGAAGGGAGAGGGTAAGATCAATAGCCGTCACACAGAGAGTGGACTAAATAGATGTGAGTCATACTTAACTGGGCCGAGTGGTCAGAGCAGAAGAGTTGAAGATGCAAAGAAAGACAGAGCCAAAAGGTGCAGGCTCGCTGATGGGTGCTTGTAATCAACCCGGCTGCCAGGCCCCAGCAGAGGGAAGCGTGCTGGAGAGGAGTGTTCCTCTGAGCTGTTGGCTCACCTGGGAGCATGTTCACTGTGCAGCAGGCAGATGCTGCCCAACCATGATGGTCCATCCTAGATTTTGCTCCCAATGAATGCCCAACACAGCAGGTCCAGCCCTCCAGCGGCGCTCACACCAACAGCATATGTATGGTCTGGACACAGACAGTGTGTGGGCCCATTGTCTTTGCTCTTTCAAGAGCAACTTCGTTGTTTGTGAAATGGAGGTTTCAATAGTAACTACCACTTCATGGGTTTATAACGACAGAAAGTTTGGTATAAAGGTACTTTGTAACTAGTAGTATACTGTACCGATATTAGGTATATCAATGCATGTGGGACCTGACATTTTGTAGTTTGTTTATAAAGTAAGAAGGATATGATTTATGCAGTAGGGATGTAAGAATTTCTTGATTATATCCAGACTCTTTGAGAGCGAAAAAAAATCGTGTATGAATTTTAATGATAGTACTTTATTCCTTTGTTCTAACATTGTACCTTTTCCTTAGATGTGGAACAAATAACGTATCTTGCTCTCCAAAGAAGTTGTATGTGAGGGAAATAACTTTGTAAGGGGACTCATGAGTGTCTCACTAGCAGTGCTTAAAATCTAATTGTTTTAAACACAAAGTTGACTTAAGATGCTGGCCTGTGGTACTGAGTGTGTTTACCCCATCTGTCCTCTTTAATTTTCAAGATCTTTTTCCTCCCACCTTCCCCCCACCAGGGGCCACAGCTTTCTCTGGACAGCAGCATAAGCAGCTTTCTTGTCAAAGTTTGGGGAAATGCCCTATCTTTATTACTATGGAGACATTATATTTGGTTATTTTCTGGCAATGTTCCCTTTTAGGGATGCCCTTAATTTGCTATATTTCGGATACAAATTCTCGAATCAATTATGTAATATATTAACTGTCGAGACTGAGATGGCTTCAAATTCATAGAAAAGTAATTGCTTGAGACCCCCGAGGTGGGAGGATGGTGAGTTCTAGCCTAGGATGGACTGCATAGTATGATTTTAATTTTAAAAACGTAAGAAAACTATTGGAAGCTATTGAATAATCCTTTACTATGTGTCACTAGTAATTTAAAAAATAATTTATTCAACACAATAAATCAGAGAACAGGAAGAGAGACCCAGAAGTTTTCAGGGCCTGGAAGAGACACATTCTTCTCTGCTTGCCTTTCTTCTTTTGTAAATGTGAAGGCAGAGCGGTGTGGCGTCTACGGAAGATAGAGATCAGTCGCCGGAAAGGTCTGTGAGCGTTTATAAGTAGTTTGCAAAGAGATTTATAAAATCTAGGCACTAGGAAGAAAGGACTGAGAAAGGCAATTTCAAATGTCCTCTGTTCTGCCCGGAGGAAAGCTTGTTTTACATTTTTAAAGGGCTGATTAAAAAAGAACCACCTTTTAATTGGCAAATAAAATGGTATATACTCATGGTCTACGTGAGGGACATTTGAAATAGCTCTACATTGCAGCATGGCTGAATCAAGCTAACCAGCACGTGCATCGCCTCCCATGCTTCTCTGTTCTTTGGGGCAGAACACAGAAAACCAACCTCTTAGCAATTTCCAGACGTGCATGCAATGCATTACTAACTAGAGTAAGCATGTCACACACTAGGTCCCCTGAGCCTGTTCCTCTGTCTAACTGAAACTTTGCTTCCCTTGAATGCTCCCTGACTTCTGCATCCTTAGTAGCTGCCATTCTACTCAATCAAAGCTTGGAGGATGTGTGATACATTAAAAATACAGATGATGAGAGCTCCGTTTTAATTTTGCTGGGGGAGGTTTTGAAAGTAAGTGTGTGATGGGTGGGGAAGAGGTAAATAAGCCTCTGACAGATGGAGGAGATCTAGAAAAGAAGGCTGAAGCCAGCCTTACCAGGCCTCACACCGGACCTGGTAGAGCAGACAGGAGTGGGGGCGTGTTGCTCATAGCCCAGCTTGTGTCTGGGGACAGGCTGGCCTGGCTATAAGTTGCCTATAACTGTATAGGTGCCACTTCTCACCTCTTCTTTTCCAGAATTCTTGTTTATCACCCAATTATAAGTACCTGGTGAAGAGCCTGACTCCCGCCCTCAAGTGTTGTTATGCTAAAATTACTGTCACTAACTGTATGGAATATCGATTCTTAAAGCTGTGTTGACTTTGGTATTATTTATGTTCTTTTATGTGTTCCTCTTACATGGAAAAAATTAAAAGATCTAAAAGACCATGCATTTTATATTTAGAAAACAAACGGGTTTCAAATGTAGCATCCTATGACAAGCTCTGGTAATGATCCTAAAGTTTGGTCTCATTAGGCCCAGAGCTTTCGTTTGCCCTCCAGAAATTTGGAAGGATCTAAAATGAGCTCTGTTTTTAAGTCACTCCAGCTTTTGGGTCCTATACTTGTCCCATTAAGAACTGAACAAATGTCACCAATTAGGAATAATAGTAATTAAATATTTTCTTTGTTCGTGAGCAGGAAGAGTTAGGAGGCTTTATTGGGCCTCTGAAGTCTCACAGACAGTTCCTATCATTCTAAGAAGAGGGCAGAAATCAAGTGTATGGACTGTCTTGGTTTAAAAAGTGAGAGAACATGAGGTGGGGGGGTAGGGAAGTGGGAGTGGTTCTGGGAGAAGTTGGGATACATAAACATCATCAAAATACATTGTATGAGATTTTCAAAACATCGTGAAAGACTAAACACAAGTATAATTGTCAGAACTCACTAACACGTAAAGACTAGACTGTCATGTAATATAAACACATGGTTTAATTTTAAATATAAAAGGTCCATGGAACAGGCTTATATTTAATAATAGCGATGACGACTATTATGATAATATTAAAGTTACAATGGGGAGCATTTACACTGTCCTTGTTATATTCTAGTCTTGATGATGAGAACCTCCTCTGTGTATGTGTTAACCTTGTTCCTCACAAGCTTTCTAGGAGGTAGGTTCCCGCTCTCCATAAGGTCAGGAAGATAGGGAGAGGAGAAGTAACTTCACCAAGAGCCCTAGGGTTTGTATGATGAGGAATGATGTTTAGAAATCTTCCTTCTAGTAGTGACAATGAGTTGAAGTAACATTAGAAACGCCTTGCTTGGACTTTGTGAAACAATGTAAACCAAATTGAAATTAGATACAAATGTGGTTCTGTGAGTAAAACTTTCTCAAGCGTGAAAACAATATTGGGCTGAAAATATTTCATACATTCTGAGAGACTGGAATTTTGCTGGACTTTACAGCCAGAGTTAATAATACACCTCAAGCTCTCACTTAAGACTGCTGTCCTACTGTGATCTCAGCCTGTTTGTTTAACCCACCTTTAAGAGAACAAAGAAACAACAAACCTAACCTCACTTGCCTTGGATTTCCAGTCTCAACTTTTGGTTATTTGGGCAGAAACATCCGCTAATACTTTATTTATACTTTTTTCTTTTAGTTTATCTCCCAAAAATCTTTGTCTTCAGGTTCATAAGACTGCTCAGTCTCTGGCACTGTATTCAACTTTTTGTTTCCTAGAAGAAACATGAAAATACTCAAGACATTTCTAAGTCAACACATATTCTAGGCCTGTGATCAGATAAACTATAATCAAATAAAATTTAATTACAGGATCATAGCCACGTTGAAACATAATAAAATATAATGCCATGCCCATTCATTCATTGTTGAACCTTATTCACAGAAAACTTAATATACTACAAGTAAACCTTCAATTATTTGTAGTTCTGTATTTATGAATACTAACATGTTTTGGTTGGAATGATAATTGAATGAGATAATATACTGCTCCTACATAAGTGTCTGTCTTGAACTACCTACGCTCTCATAGCTAATTTATAATCTTTCATATTCTACTTATTGATTAAGCATTCTTTTTCAAGTTTTTGGCATTATGATATAATTACATCATTTCCGACTTCCCTTTCCCCCTTGCAAGCCCTCCCATATACCTCTCGTGCTCTCTTTCAAATTAATTTTTATACTAAGTATTTACCGAATAGCAGAAATCATTATTATATCAATATATAATCACCTTCCATAATTAAATACATGGGATAGAAGCTAATATCATCTCCACTTGGTCAATCAGAGTACTGATGCCTAGAGACTTTGGGTAATTTGATGATCGATGTACTTAGGCCCAAACACTCATAGGCTCTGGGTGTCAAAGCTTATTCCCTTAAGAATTAAGATTATGAGGTTCAAGACGATATACAGAGAAGACTTTGAACAGGATATGAGAGTTAGGAATGAGTAATATGAGAGGCATTCCTGAAAAGAGTGGTGGCTTATTAACAATGAGCAGTTTGCCTTCTCTGAAAACAATTTTGTTAAGACTTCCACATTTTAGTGATAAGAAATGTAGTCATTTTCTTGACAATGTATGTCAAGCTAAAGAAGCACCACATCTGTAGCATCTGTAGCATCTCCTTGGAAACAGATTCTGAAATGTGTGTGGAAGGTTTATTGTGAGTTCTCTATGGAAAGACACCTGGAAAGAAGTTAAGAAAATGGTGAGAGAGGGGGTGGTTCTAACTGAGATCTTACCCAGTTCTACTGCAAGCTGGGACGGAATTCCTACGTTCCAACATTCAGGCTGGAGGGGAATCAGGTTTAGCGTTACCAACTATTCAGCCACGGGCCATGGGCTGCCCCATTGTGAGGAGGGTAAGATTATTGGTAAGACTTCCCTGTCAGTGGAAGGAATTCCCAGTGCAGGACACAGCTATGAGCCGTGTGCTGCTAGCATCCTTAGTAGTTACAAGATGACTCTCTGGCCCCGAAGATGGTGCTGGGTGAGTTACCATGGCATCCACTCTACCACTTGGGAAAAGTCACAAGCTGACAAATGACTGAAAGTAAAATTATGACTACCAAGGAAAACAACAACAACAACAAAAAAACCCAAAAGCTTGATGAAGAACCATCAACTGCAATCACCCTCTTCCACCAGATGGGCACAGGTGTTAACAGTATCAGCTTATATTTAACAATGAAGTATACCCCCAAGATAGGAATATACTTTATAAATGATTTGTTTGGAAATAATTCAAACTTACGAAAGTTGCAAGTACCAATCAGTGAGCCCTCATTTCCTTTCACCCTTAACATGCCCACGCTTGTTTTCTCTCTTTCTGTCCTCTATGTTTATCCATAGAATCTTTATCTGTATCACAAGTTACTCCTTATGATCAGAATTCACTACTAATGTGTCAGCCAATTCCATTAGAAACAACTTTAGGATTCCAATGTGAATTTTAATCCCTCTACCTTTTCTGTATCCTTCGGCAAGAAAGCATTTTTCTTTGTTTCTTCAGCTATAAAGTAGGGATAATGGCAATGTCTCTGCTGTTCTGGTTATTTTTGCATTTCAAGAAGACATTACACACACGAGCCAGCCCTTGGTAGGGACTCAGCAAATGTTGGCAACTGTCATTTAATCTTATCAGTAGTGGCTGTCTGAGGGTCAACATTCTACTTAACAAGTTGCTGAAAGCCCATGGAGCTTAACACAGCACCTTGCACAGGATGGACCTTTAGGAATGACCTGGGTTAGTTTCCTTCCTTGCTTAGGTCCATTGAGAGATTGAGAGGAGGTAAAAGAACAAAAGATGCTCAAGGTGGAGGCTTTGTTACTCCTGCCCAAATAAGTGACTCATTGGCTGACTAAGTCAGAATCTTTTCAAGAGATTCTCCCCTCGCTTGCCTTTTGAAACTCTGTGTGAATGTTTGGGCTGAGTATGTTATCTTCTATACAACATCCTATAAAAAAAAACTTGTAAAATTTCAAAGAAGGGAATATTATGATGAATAGTCCTTTGAGTGTCTTAAAAGAAATCCCAATAGTTTAGGAAGTATTTGCCCTTTGCTGGTCTCTTGAAGGTGGCTTCTTTCCTCTACATTCTGTGGCAGCAGGGACACTAAAACAGTGTGGACAAAGTTACCCTATGACACCAGAGCCAGGGGGCAGGGAAGCTCAGGCAAGGCACAGCAGGGGTAAGTGTTGTGGAACAGCACTTTAACTATGTAAAGGTATGTTACATTTGTTTATGTTGCATTTGTTTAGTTATGTAAAGATGTGTTGCTCTTTTACCTTATCTGCCTAAGCTACCTGATTGGCTTAATAAAAAGCTGAACATCCAGTAGCTAGGCAGTAGAGGGATAGGCCGGGCTGGTGGGCAGAGAAAAAGAGAGAAAGAGAGAAGGGGAAGGCAGAGGAGGAGAGAAGAGAGGAAAGGAGAAGATAGGAGAGGAGAGGAGAGGAAAGGAGAGAGGAGAGAGAAAAAGAGGGAGATGGCCTGGGCCAGCCAGTAAGGCAGCTGCCAGCCAGTCAGACACAGAATATGACATATAGAATGAAAGAAAGGTAAACAGTCCTGAGGCAAAACATAGATGAGGAGTAACAGGTTCGATTAAGTTATAAGAGCTAGCAAGAAATAAGCCTAAGCTAAGGCTGATCATTCATAACTATTAATAGGTCTCCATGTCTTGATTTGGGAACTGGTTGGTGATCCCAAAGAAAGCCTGCTATAAGTGAGTGATGCGCACAGGCAGGAAAGGCCTGTGTTCAGAGCAAACAGAGAACATGCTGCAGAGATGAAGCAGGGGCTCGGTTGCTTAGCAACTGTCTCTGATGGATGGACTAAGGAGAGAATTGGAAGTCTAATTGCTGAATCTGAAGATAGGCTACACAAACCAGGGACCTCTGTCTCCCTGCTTCTGCTGGTCAAACAGAAAGTCAACCCCAGTCACACCCTTACAGCCAGCACCAAGAATCTCTCAATCCTCTGAAAGCATCCTTGGGGGGAGGGAACTGGCCTGACCAGGGCTAGATCTTCACCCTTGGTTTGTTAATAGAGAGAACTAGTAGAGTGGTATATTATGTGTGTTTTAATAAATAAATTCAACCTGAAAGCCAGAAAAGCAAAGCAGCCAAGTCTCTAGAGAAGCTTTACCTCTACCAAGTCTGGGTGGCCACAGACTAAGCAGACTAAGCCTCTCCTCTCATTTTATATTCCCTCTAGGACTGGGATTAAAGGCGTGTGACTCTCTAGGACTGGGATTATAGGTGTGAGCCACCACCACCTGGATTTGTTTCTGCATTGATCTTGTGTAGCCCAGGGTGGCCTTGCACTCACAGTGATCTATCTGACTCTGTCTCCCAAATCTTGGAATTAAAGGTGTGTGTCACCCTTACCTGACTTCTAGTGGCTTTAGGTTTGGCTCTGGTCTTCGGGCAAGATTTATTTATTAAAATAGAAATAATATACCACTATAAACTAGAGATGCAGCAGGTGATGGAAGTAAAAGTCAGAGATCCAACGCCTGGCTGAAATGGACCATGAAAGGAAATTAATTTAAGGATCCATAGAAGCTAGAAATGATTACTTTTCTAAGAAACACATTCTTCTCTTCAGCTGCTAGAAGGATTTTAGCTCTGTCAACACCTTGGCTTGAGAGTTTTGACCTCCAAGATTGTAAGTGAATAAATTATTTTGTGTTTGTGATAATCTCCCAGCTACATTTGCTAATACACCTGATTGGCTCATTTTATAACGACTCCCTTCCCTAGTACCTGCCACACACTGCAGTGTTTATAACAATGACTCCCTTCCTTAGTACCTGCCACACACTGCAGTGTTTATAACAATGACTCCCTTCCCTAGTACCTGCCACACACTGCAGTGTTTGTGTCTCCTTTTTCACAGTATTTAACGACCAAAGTGTCAGGAATGTTTTACCCTCTAGCTCGACTCTATTATTTTCTTCCCTTTTAATTGTTTTTTTTCCCATATACTATATTCTGATCATGGTTTCCCCTTACCCAACCCCTCCCAGATTCTCCCTACATTTCCAACCATCCGACTCCACACCCTTTTCTCCTCCTACCTCTCTTTAGAAAACTGTCAGGACACTGTTTGTGAACCAATTCCCTAACTAGATGCTGATAATTTCAAGGGTAGAGGCTGTCTTTCCCCTTCCTCATCTCCAATACAAACGCTCACGGGTTATTGACATATGAAAGCATTTATCAAATATTTGCTAGCTGAAAGGAAGGCATAAACTTATATATTATCATAATGGATTATTAATAAGTAAAAAGTCCATTGCATTACACTCATATCATATATGTAATATCAGGAGCCATTCTAAAAAAAAACCCCATCTGGATCCCAAATCCTAGGAAACCAAGGACACTGTCCTCTAACCTACTCTCATTTGGGCTACAGCACAGTGCCCAGTATGTAAGAATAATCAATGACAAGAACTCTTTCTAAAAAGGATGTGGTGTATAAATGCCAGGCTACAGCTGTGGACTTGGAACTCCCGGATGGCCGTACCCCTGAGCAGGGAGCTGTGGGGGGCCCTCTGTGTGGAGAGTCTACTCAGCGGACCCCGGGTTAATCTCTCAGCTCAGTTTTCTTACTTTGCTAGTCAGGGGAAGCAGAGTCCTCTCACCATATTCGTAGGCTCTGCAGATTAAGATGTAAAGAACATTGGTGTGGGCCATTATTTTCCTACTACAGAGGGCCAGATTGTCTTAAAGGAGCGTTAAAGGAAGCGCTCCTTTAAGTAGGAAATTCCACGGGTCGACTGTGGCCATGTCAGCGGGATTTGTTTCTTTTAATTACGCGCTCCGCCTCTGTGCTCCCATTGTGCTTCATTGTGCTCAATGAAGAGACAATTTTGTGGAGCTCCAGCGCCTTCTGTGCGGCTTGACCTTTGGGCTGCTACAGAAGGAGTCATGTGGGGGAATTAGACGATGTCGTGCCTGCCAAGGCCTTCCAAGCCCAGGCTCTTTGTGTGACAAGCATAGCAGTAACTGAAGGGACATCTTTGTCTCCTGTTTAGTCAGCAACAAAACCCTGAGACTTCAGACTCTCTTTCCTCTTGAATCATGGCTCGTCTCTGTCAATGATGCCTGTATTACAGTCATCCATGAACATTCTCACTGCTGTGGCTCGAAGTGGGTGTGGGCGTGGGGGCGATCGAAGGCAGAGATGGTCCCCAGAGACAGACTTCCAGAGGAACGGGGAGCTGAATAAGCACGGTTGGATCCTTTACCATTTGTACAAAGAAGTCGAGGCTGTGGAGGTGAAATCGCGGCAAATGGTCGATCCTTTTCTTTCTGTCACTGGCATGGAGCTTTGAAATGAATTCTGTTTTTTTAATGCCTTATGGTTTTCATAGTGACCTGTTACTTTGGTTTCTTAAAATTAGATGATTTTCCCTGAGCCCAAACCAGGGAATCTGGGGCTGAGGGGAGGTTGAGGGACTGTGTGGCCTATGATTGAATATTTGGTTGGAAATTAGATCCTCCAATTTTTTTTTTAAAAGTTTTTCTCCCTGTTGACCCCTTGTTTGGATTTAAGCAGTTTGTACTATCAGTTGTCTACCTGTCAGAATTCCCTCACATCTTTCTTCCTAACCGAATCTATTTAGTTTGGATAGGCATCCATCTTGTTCTCTAGTAACCCAGGGTCTTCAGGAGATGCCAGATTCTATGTTCAGTCCTGCAAACAAAAACGGGAGATGAGAACTGGAGGCTTGATCTGAGCTCCAGCCTGTGCTGCCTGTATTTCCATTCTAGGATATAATCAATTTAAAAGCAATTCGGAGGTCTTTTTTTTCAAACTCTGTCCCCCCCCCAATTTTCCTATGTGCAGAACACCCCAATTTAACAAGCCTCACACAAACTTTAAGTGCTCAGTAGGGTCATGTGTCCAGCAGCCATGTCACTGCTGGTTTGTACCTGGAAGGACTCTGCTGGAATGTTCTCACAAATGGAACTGACTCCCTGTCTTGGTCACTGTTCTCTTGCTGTGAAGAGGCACTGTGACCAAGGCAGCTTAGAAAAGAAAGCAGTGAGTGAGCCCCAGCTGTCTTTGTGTTGACATTTTGAGAGGCACTGCTGGGACCCACATTCTGTGTCTTAGCTTAGAAGCCACTGCTCTTTCTGACCCAAGCACATTTTAATGTTTCATGCATGCCATTGTGCCCTGGGCCTCCCCCCATTGTAGTATTTAGCAAAAGCTCTTAGGAGAGACTTAAAGCATCTCTTTCCTTTGTTGAATATAATCAAAAAATTGGTCATTACAAATCACAGTTAAAAAAAAATTTATTTTGAGCAACATGGCAAAACAGTTAAAACTTTCTGTAGGTTTTGCTTTTCTTATTTTTTTCTTAAGCCTTTTAAGTTGTCTTTGAGAGATATTTAAAATAGTCCAGGCGCCCTCAAACTAGGCATTCTTCTGCCTTAGGCTTCCCCAGATTTAGTTTATAGGTGTGTATCACTGGATCTAAATCTAATGGTTTTTATATGAAAAGATAAAGGGGGTGGTCTAAAGTACAATCACCTCACCAGTCTTTAGTCACTGTTTCCCATGCCTACTGCCTGTTGCTCCCACAAAAAAACAAGAGCTCCCCACTTAAAGCACCCTTTCCCACAAGGCTTTCTTCTGCCTCTCATTCTTTGGCTCCTTAAAATCCCTAAGATTCTGATGATAGTATTGTGCCGAATTCTGGAACCCTGGGCCAGGAATACCCACTAGAGACCATTCTAGAACATCCATCTTACAGGTGAGCATCAATTGTGCTTGGAGACTTAAGGTGAACTCCACAGTGCACCTCCATTTTATCTCCTCAGTGGAAACCGGTCTCGTTCAGTTTGTGTTTTAGCAGGGCGATCAAGGGTAAGGAGCAGTGTTTTCCGAACTTGGTGAAGTGTTGACATAATCTCATTTGTGGACTTGATTTCCTAGGTGTGAGCTGAGGATGCGCTACTGTACTTTTAACAGGCCCAGGTATTTACAGTGATCGGCCTAAGCTGGAATGCTCCATCAGCTCAGAGGCTCAGTTACGAGCACTGCGCTTTCTAGCTACACTCAGGCTAATGAACTGCACGGTTCTAGCAAATGAGTTTCTCTAGCTCAGAGTGGCCCACTCAAGGCCAGTAAAACAAAAGCAGCTACTGCCTCATCCGAAGAACTGGAAGTACAGAACCAGAAGTGGTCCAGACTCAGAGGAATCCGAAGTTAGCATTGGTTAACACAGAAAGGCCTGGGATAACTGCTGGCCTGGGTAGTTTCTCTTTAGGGGCTGGAGAACCCCACCCCTCATTGAGAGGGCTGGTTCTGCTCAGGCTGAGGCTTTTCAGGCACCACTCAGCTATGTGTTCTGCACTGGGTGAATGGGAGCTTGAACTTAGAGAAGAACACTGAGAGGCTGGAGAGATGGCTCAGAGGTTAAGAGCACTGACTCTTCCAAAGGTCCTGAGTTCAATTCCCAGCAACCATATGGTGGCTCACAGCCATCTATAATGAGATCTGGTGCCCTCTTCTGGCATGCAAGCATACATGGAAGGAATGTTGTATACATAATAAATAAATTAATTAATTAAAAAAAAGAACACTGAGGAGATAGACTTCGTGGCAGTGAAGCAATACCGCCATGTTCAACAAGGTGCTCCAGATGAGTCTCTAGCTGATGTTGCTATAGCAACATTTCTTTCTTCCTCTGACCCCTCAGGAATCCAGCCACTCTCATAAAAAAGTCTGTTGTTTCTGTGGACTTAGGAGAGGAGAGAGATATTTCTAAACTCAGGTATATAGGACCCCACAAGAACACGGAGGGTTAAAAGCAGATCAACTTGATGTATCATGCTTTCCTGTAGGAGGCCTGCCCCTTTCTGAGTGGAGATGGAGGAGTGGATGGAGGGGGGTAAAAGAGAGGTGGAGGAAGGGTATGGGAAGAGAGGTGGGAGGGGAAACTGCGGTCGGTATGTAAAATAAATAAAAAAATTAATGAGTTTTTTTTTTTAGTTGTGAAAAAAGTAGAGCAAACCAACTCAGTGAACAAAGAGTGTGCACTGAGGTTGCCCACAGACTAGATTGGCAGGCATCCTGTGTATGCAGAGCAAGCCTTTGTATTTCATAATTTTGTCTTGAAGCATGTGTTAAGTCTGTCAGAATGTCCTAAATGTTCTATATTCACCATTTCCTCATAAATTTTGAATTTCCTCTGCTTAACTATTTTTTTTTTACAAATTTAATTAGCTGGCCCATGTGTTTCTTGGCTAAATCTGGAAGCCTTACCACAAGGCCACAACTGCTCTTAAAAGTTTGTGGGAGTCTTGGTGACAGTAATCACAAACGGTGACGGGGTTGCCAGGTAACCTTATCCAGACTATCCAGGGCAGGGTGATTCCAGCCGGCATCAAAGTTATTACCGTAACTGATCAGTCCAATTCAATGTGTTCCAATTTTGGCTCATGTGAGTGCCATCTGGGAGCTTATGAATAGCCATGCCCAGGCCACATCTTCAAATTTTTAATCTATATGATGTGGTGTGGGGCTCAGTCTCAGTATTGGAAAGTGCACTCTGGAAGGCCTGGACCTGGCTAGGCCTGAAATATATGTCAAATAGAAACCTACCCCATTATTTTCTGCTGTATAAGTCTATACTAAGTAGGGATAAATGCCAAGGGTCTCCTGTAGCTATTATATAAGGGTTTAATGTTAAATCCTAAAATAATATAAAGCCCTAATATAAAGCAATGGTTCTCAACATGTGGGTCATGACCCCTTTGGGTCAATGAAAATACATCCTGCTGCTCAATCATACCACAAGGACATAGTGCTCAACTATGTTCATAGCAGCATCGTTTGTCATAGCCAGAACCTGGAAACAACCTAAATGCCCTTTGACCAAAGAATGGATAAGGAAAATGTGATACGTTTACACAATGGAGTACTACACAGCAGAAAAAAACCCATCATACTGAGTGAGGTAACCCAGACCCAGAAAGACAAATATCATATGTACTCACTCATAAGTGGCATTTAAACATAACACAAAGAAAAATCATCCTACAATTTACAATCCCAGAGAGCCTAGACAACAGTGAGGACCCTCAGAGAGACATACATGGATTTAATCTACATGTGAAGTAGAAAAAGACAAGAGTAAATTGGGAGCATGGGGACCATAGGAGAGGGTAGAAGGGGAGGGAAGAATAAAGGAGAGGGTGGAGAAAAATATATAGCTCAATAAAAACAGTTTAAAAATAAAATAAAATGCAAAAAAGAAAATACATCCTGTGTATTTGATATTTACATTATAATTCATAACAATGGCAAAATTATAGTTATGAAGTAACAGTGAAAATAATTTTATGGTTGGGGTTACCACAGCATGAGTAACTGTGTTAAAGGGTCACAGCATTAGGAAGGTTGAGAACCACCTTTAAACCAAAGAAATGACCATTGGGACTTACATAGTGAGGGTTTTATTACAAACACTTGGTTTGTGTGGTTGTGGGCATATAGGTAGGACAAGCTTAAAAATATGAAGGTAGGCTGGAATGTGATCTGAGGCTGTGTGCCCCAGGCAGAACTTTTTCAATGAAGCCTCTGTGTTGTGCTTAGGGCTGTTGGACGGTTTTCATGAAGGTGCCCAGATGATCTCCCTTACTGAAATGGTCTGGGAGTCCCCTCTGTGTGCTGTGATTACCATTAATAAATAAAGAAACTGCTTTGGACCTATAGCAAGGCAGAAATTTCTAGGCAGGGAAAACTAAGCTGAATGCTGGGAAAAAGAAGGGTGGAGTCAGAGAGAAGCCATGGAGCCACCAGAGATAGATGCCTGAAACTTTTCCAGGTAAGCCATAGCTTCGTGGCAATACACAGATTAATAGAAATGGGTTAAATTTATATGTAATGGTTAGCCAATAAGAAGCTAGAGCTAACGGGTCAAGCAGTGATTTAATTAATACAGTATCTATGTGATTATTTTGGGGCTAAGTGGCCGGGAACCAACAAGCGGCCTTCTCCTACACTGAAAAACAGTTATTACAGATTTTCAACATCACATTTGCCAAATATCTTTGGAATTGTGGTTCTCAACCTTCTGAATGCTGTGTCCCTTTAATACAGTTACTCATGTTGTGGTCACCCCCAACCCTAAAATTATTTTCATTGCTACATTTTAGCTCTAATTTTGCTACTGTTACGAATCATAATGTAAATATTTTTGGAGACAGAGTTTTTCCATAAGGACCCAGGGTTGAGAATCACTGTCTTAGAGGCACACTTAGATTTAGTGTTAGGTTGAATAGCTGTGGCCAAGAGCCCAGCCAGGCAGATGCACCAGGCTGACCACCTCGCTTACTTCTTACTTACAATCCTTTCCTAGGTCAGCTGCAGCTGGTAAGCAGCACCTATTCACAGCAGAAACCCGTAGAGACAAACTTGTTTAAGGTAACTGATTTATCACCCCTTGTGTTGAGATGACTCAGGAATGACGGGGAAACTCAGGCTTGGCACCTGTCTTTCCGGTTCCCAGTAGGAAGATTCAAGGGAGGAAAGATGGCTAGAGAGGAAATGAAGAGGAACCAAGTCCTCCTTGGAGCCCGTGATCTATAGAAGAAACCAGAGCACGGCAGAAGCTACAGATCTGTTTATAACCTTGCTTGAACAGCTGGGTGTGAGGCGCCGGTTGAGTGTTTTATTTAAAATGCACTTCTGCTGCGTTTCTTCAAGTGCACAGGTGGTGCTGATGAAGTTGAGGTGGGGAGTGTGATTTCTCTCTGAGTCATTTAGCCTCCGTGCTTCCCCCCCTAACCCTGAACGGTTCACAGCTGTTGGGCTTGGAGGCCGGCACAGCTCAATACAGAGATTATTCTTCATACTACAACAAAAAAGAACCTTCAGCATTCACAGCCTCTTGCTTACGTGGGCTCTTGCAACTGACAAATTCCCAGGGTCAAGAATCAGAACACAATAATGGCTGTATCTGACTCGTTCATAGGCAAATCAAGCCCCAGTTTCCTTGCCAGCAAAATCGTGGTGGCGCTTAGCCTGGGGAGGCCTCTTCTAGCCCAGTGGCTCAGTGATTCTAAAGGGCAGTGTTTCAGACCCGTAAACGCTTAGTAGGGGCAAGAATGGTTGGTTGGTCCTTCAGATTTCCTGGAGTCCTGGGTTTGTCGTTGATTGTGGTCAGGGGGGTGCTTGTCACTGTGGGAAAGAACTTTGGGCCAGTAGCACCCAGCTTTTCTTTATATTTGAACAATGCAATTATTGTCCAAACCTGAGACACTTTTGAGAACGCAAAGGAGTGCTTTTAAGAACTGGCCTGGAAAGATGGGTGGTGGTGCACGCCTTTAATCCCAGAATTTGGCGGATCTCAGAGAGACTCAGGCCAGCCTGGTCTACACAGTGAGTCCCAGGACAGTCTCCAAAGCTACAGAGAAACCCTGTCTTGAAAAACAAACGAACACAATAGAACTGGTCCAGAATAATGCATTCAAGTTGAAACAAAGAAACTCCTTTCCAGGGGACTGACTTAATTCTTTCAGATTTCTCCAATAAGTGAGTGAAACATTGTGTACTAACAAATGTGAAGAAGCAGAGCAAACTTACTCGTGTGACTGAAGAGAACCGGATTCTTCTGCCAAGCAATAAATAAATGAAGGAAAAGAAACTCAAACCAAGGACATGATGATGAGATGAGGAGGACAATCCAGTTAAGAGGCACCAGTGGATGGCAGAAAGCCCAGGGATGCCAGCCTGAGGCAACCAGTCGCTACGGTTGCAGGAAGGAGAAATGAGACCTATCCTGGGCACTCAGAAGAAAAGAATAGTGATATCTCATGAGTAGGCAGAACATAGTCTGGCGGTTACTATTAAAAATGTCAGTGTCGCGACTTTAAATGCAGGTTTCCTTCTGCAGAACAGTTTGTTCTGCAATGGAAATGAGGTATCAACCCGGTGTCTTGAGATTCTGAGCTTGTGGCTTCTCACAATGGAATCTCTTGGTAGTTTTCTCAGCCGAATGCCCTCCTGTAGAGCCAGGGTTATCAGAGAGTGGAACTGGATAAATGTTTCTGGAGGTATCTGGGCCTGTGATTGTATCATTAGGATTGTAAAGCACGTCTAATTTACCTAATGGATTATGATGTCTTGGAAATGGCTGTAACGATCTATTTACGCAGAATGCCTGAGTGCATAGACCATTTGTATAAATAAGCAATTATGTTCCCTGCTGCCAGGTTATTTTTAGTCTGTAGATCAGTTACCTGATGCCTTTAGTCTATGGCATTCATTTGGGTAGTGATTATATCCTGCACATTATAAATCTTCTGCTAATCATTTTCAAAGAGCAGCTGCTTGAGTCTTGGCTATTTCTATCTAGATCTCAAAGTCAGTGTGTAAAGCTCAGTTTTAAGTTAGGGGGAGGCATGTAGAATTCCAAAGTCCACTTCATGTGCAGTATTGAACATGTATGTTTTCTTTTCGTTTTCTGGAATAATCCAGACTATAAACACACAGTGCCAGAGACCACAATTCAGTATTAATTATGTTCCTCTACTTGTTATGTTTATTCTCAAAGTGTATTTTTTATTGCCTGTGGCATTTTGCCACACCAGTTCTGTGCGACCAGCCATTCTTCCTTATTGTCTGTTTGAAGATTATTATTATCTGAAGATGGATGGTTACCTTTACAGATCTCTATCCTGGATTACAAGGCAGATTTTTCCTTATTTTCTGTGCTGTGCTGTTTCCTGAATAACTCTACTATCTCCTGACCTCTAGTTTGTATGCACTTCCTAGATGACATTTTTCCTTTAGGAGGTATTAGTTTCTTATTGCTGCTGAAACAAAATAACCAAACATGGAGACTAGAGACAAGGCAGACCTCTATTATCTTGTGATTCAGGAGGTTAGAAGTCTCATATGATTTCCTGAATAAAAAGCACTGTTTGGAGAGGCCTGGAGGCTCTAGGGAAGACTCCTTCCCATGACTCCCGCCGCTTTATAGAGCTGCTTACATTGGCTGGTCTTCTAGCAATCATGCCGCTTTGACCTCTGCTCCACCATCAGAGAACTCCATCTCTTGTTCCCTATTTCCTGTCTCCCAATTCACTAATAAGGAGCCTTATGGCTGTACTGGGCCCCATGGATAATCCACCACAATCTCTTCATCTAGGGACATTTTCCTTACCCATGCCTGTAAAGTTCATTTTCCCGTATAAGATAGCATAGTCATATATTCCTGGGATTAGGAGGTAGACAAGATGAACATTATTCTGCTTACCACCGAAGCTGTAGCAGAAGAGAAAGGCTGTATGTATTAAACATGGACTAGGTGGATAAGATGTCTGGTACATGAGATTCGGGAGATGGAACTGACTGTGGAGATCTATTTACATAGACACAGGAGCTGTAAGTAAGGGAAGGTGAATGTCTTAGGAAGTGCTGAGTGAGAAGGGCTGGTACCAGATATCAGGGGCTGGGGACACCAGGTTGGAAGGAAGTGGTAGGACCTGAGATGACAGAGGAGGCAAAGCCGGTGCTGGGGATGCTGTGTTTGGCAGGAGAAAGAGTGAGCAAACCCTGGCTTCTCCCGCTTCTCCATGGTCCCACCAGCAGCACCTCCTGTGTTTTGGTAAAGCTTATCCAGGAGCTTGGCAGGAAAATACATGAAGGCTGTGATTGGTAACTTTCTGGCAGAAGTTCCACCCCAAATTCCTGGCATCCATATACCCAAAGAGTTTGGGTGTTTTGGTGGAAGCTCCATCCCGAGGCCCCTCCCCCATCTCTCTTCAAGTCCTGTTGCATCTCAGAAAGCCCACCATAATGACCTCTCCCCAAGAGATGTTCAAGACCACTCCCACAAGGTACTTAAATTGTCCTGCAGAAAACAGACGCCTGGTTTTCCAATCTTCCTTTCCTTTCTCTTCTCCGGGGTGGGGTGGGGGGACTGGGAAATCATCTGGGAGCATTGTATCCATTAAACCTAGGTTTTTTCTAATTTGGTTTGATTTGTTCTGATTTGGATTGTTGTGTCAGCGGAGAGGCTTACTGGGGTACAGAAACTTTCCAGGCATCCCCCTATGAAATATGCCTTGTGTGTACATGGGACCACAGGCAACAGCTATGTAGTAGTTACAGAAGCGAACAGGTGAATGACTTGGGTATCTCACAGTGAATAACCAAAGCACATCTGACTAACCCTTAAAGTTAATTGAGAAGCACTGGTTATCAATATAAGTAACTAATGGAGGGGGTCAAACTGCAAACAGGAGCACCTAACTTACACTTTGGTGTTTCTCATAGATCTGAAAAGCGTCTTCAACCACCTTGAAAGGCGTGCATGCTTCCTTTATGCAGTCAAATCAACGATTGCTCTGTTTTGAAAATCTCAGCTTCTTCTCTCTTTGATCTTTCTCTACTTTGCTTTTTGCTCTCCCACCCCCTCACCCAGCTTTCTGTTCCCACTGCTCACTCTCTGGTGGCCTCCTGTCCTCTTCTTCCCACCTTTCCCTCTCCTTACTTTCAACTTCTTCCAATTCCCTCATTCTTTCCTCACAATCATTTTTTCAGACCTTTGCCAACCAACAAAAGCCAATAATTCTGTGGGCCTTCAGAATCCCAGAAGTGCACCACTACAGCAAGCAGCAAAAAAAAAAAAAAAAAAAAAAAAAAAAAAAAAACCTAGAAAATAAATCTGTTGTCAAGATGAAAGAGTCAGCACAGCCTTCAGATTTACAGGATGAAGATACTGCAGTTCAAAACTCTTTGGGAAAGTGTATTCACCCTTAGAATATGAACAGAAGGAGGACAGGAGGAAGAGAAGGAGAAAGAGGAGGAGGAGACAGAAAAAGAGGAGGAGACGGAAGAGGAGAAGGGGTAGGAGGGAAAGGAGGAATAGAAGAAGAGGAAGAAAGGAGGAAATGGAGCAGGGGAGGAAGAAGAAGAAGATAGGTTAGAAATGGACGTCTGAGCTCTTATTGGCGCTCTGTACTTCTGAAATGCTAGGAGCTCCTAGACAGCCCTTTCATTTTTTCTGTCACGTCTCTACTTTCCCTTGCTTTAACATTTTTTTTCCAAGAGATAATCAACAGTTGAAAACAATTTAGTTACAGCTCCTATCTTTCTGAATGTTCCACAGAATAAAACTGCCGCTGACAGGCATATTTGGAGCAACATGGTGCCCTAGATATAATTCTCAAGTCTTTAGTATCTTGGCAGGAATGACACAATCTGAAATCCACTTCAAAAACACACAATGATGCAGTAGAAACAAAACAAATCTACGAGACATTTTTAAATACAAATGCAAAAGTCAACGTCCGTGTAAAGCAGACTGAAAGGCCATGCCCAGGGTGGTTCCAAGTGTGTTGAGATGGTTTGAGGATGCCAGTTATTTGAGTCACTGAATTGGTTACAGTTCTGTGAGTTTTGCTTCTAGGATGAAAGCTTCTTTTCTGATGTTGGTTTTAGATCGTGCTACCTGGGTAGATTGTGCATGACATTTAGGTACGTGTACATCTTATTTTAATGATGACAAGTGGACAAAAGCTGGGGTGAATTAGGCATCAGAAGAGATAGGCAAATTTAGTCTTCATCACACACTATAGGAACCATTGTGCAAAGAAAACAAATCAGTTTAGGTATCTGTATGTACAACCACAACTTGTGATCCAATTTCATATTTGCATGCTCAGATGGAAGCTTGGGTGCTCGACTGTGCTAGCTCCACCTTGATATCTGCAACTTTGATTCAGGCTGGGCAGTGGTGGCACAAGCTTTTAATTCCAGCAGTCAGGAGGCAGAGGCAGGTGGATCTCTGTGAGTTTGAGGCCCGCCCAGACTACAAAGTGAATTCCAAGACAATCAGAGCTACACAGTAAAACCTTGTGTCGAAAAATAAAACAATAAATAAATAAATAAACAAGTAAATAAAGAGGAAAATAATGCTGGCTCAGGAGGGGACTTGTGACAAGGGCAAGAACCACTGCCTCACATGATCTAAGGCATTATCTTTCATGTAGAAACAAAATCAACATTCCCCACTGCATGTAATATCTGTAGTGGTATTTCAGTTATATTTTAATAAGTAATTCTTGGTTAGGGATCGGGAGAGTAAAACAGCCCCACTGGTCAGCCTTACAACCAGGCAGTGGTGACACACACCTTTAATCCCAGTAGCCACATTAGTTGCCATAGAAACTGGGTGGTGCATGCCTTTAATCCGGGCCCTAGAAAGGATTATAAAACAGAAGGAGACAGCTCTCAGACACAGTCTTATGCAGAATCCAGATCATACTCCAAACACTACTTTGAGCCATGCGGTCAAGCATGAAATCCAAGGACCCAGGCCAAGGATGACACAGAGAGATCAGAGCCCCTTGTCTCCAGACCAGAAACTTTCTTATGTGTCCTAAAAGTTCTGCACCTTTCCTTCAGTACAAACCATTTCATAGTCTCTCACTTATTCTAAACTATTGAGTAGGAGCTATGCTTAACCATCCCTATTAGGATTTCAGGTTGGTTCTGTAACATCAGTTCAGTCACTCGCTTGCCTGAAAACGTTCTACATTGCCCCGGCTGTGAATCCATCTGTACTTGTTTGCTTGCTATGTCTTATTGTTTTAAGACGTGGACAGGTACCTACTTAACACATATTTTGCCACTGTGGTTGTGTGCCAGCCTCCTTAGCAAGTGCCAAGGGTTTAGAGAGGGATAAATCACGTCTTCCATCCAATACGCTTACAGACAGAAGCCAACAGTCATTCACAATTGGTGTGATAGAATATCAGAGAGAGACACTGGCTGTGAAAAAGAGTCCTTGGCCTTCCTTAGAACTGGGAAATTTAGAAAAAGTTTATTGGGGCAGATGATCTCTAGGTGATTTTGGAGAATAAATGTGAAATATTCAAATCAGGAGTGGGACTGGACAAAGAGTTTTCTAGGCCGAGGGAATGGGGTGGCAATTGCCAGAGGCAGAGCCCCAGCCTAGAGACTACAGGAAACAAAGATGATGCATGAGATAATGGAGGCCTGTCAGGGAGTCCTGTTGGGCTTTATACAAGGGTTTAGATTGCATGCATATGAACATGGGCAACGGCAGGTAAGGGGCAGCGGGACGAGGCATGGCCAGCTTTGTACTGGAGAAAACTCCAGGGAGGAATCTGTGAAGCGAAGATAGACCAAGGAGGTAGTAGTAAATCTGGAAGGAATGAAAAACACACTTAGGATGGGAAGTTGGTACAGCTGGCTGGTGTGGACAGCTGTTCAGAGTCTAAAGGGCTGAACATAATGATCAAAGCATGGTGACGATGGAGTCATTGAAGAAGCCATTCCAGAGCAGCATGATGAGGAACCCACGACCAAGATGGAGCTCTGCATTCAACAAGACTTCCTTGGGCTATCAGCATGTCTCATTTCTTCTCTTCTGTGGGCCTCTGGTTTTAACATAATGAGCAGGCTTGGAATAATTTTGCTTGTCCACAGAATCCCCCAACCTTATTTTCTTGTGAAACTCAGATTTCATCTTTTATAAACATATCTTGCTTTCATTATTTGATCTCTGATTACAGAATGCGGGCTTGAGTGGAAGTTTTAGGGAAGTTTCAGGGTCAGTTCTCCTTGTTCTGTGGTCGGTCTGTTTCTTGGAGGCATGTTTGCTCAGAGCAGAATGAAAAAGACTTTGGCAGAAGGTAGGTGGAACATTTGCATATGGCACTTCCATTCCTGTGTGGGGCTAGAGAGAAAATAAAGTTAGGACTAGGGGTGGTTGGGAGAATCTATCTAAATAGCAAGCTGGGCCTGAGGTTGGAACCAGGAACTACAATGCTGAGCTTGAGTTCCAGAGAATGAAGCAAGGCAAGATGGTGAACCCCATAACCTAGAAAAAGTATACAGGAGTAGGAAAACACGTGTTACCATAGACTGGTAGTAGGTTTTAGCATTTCCTTGGTAATGGATGCAAAATAAGAAAGATCACTGGTGAACGTGAAGACTCATAAAAGCCCACCCAGTAGTGGTAGAACTGACCTGTAGGTCACCACAGGAATTCACCAGCATGGGGCAAATATTCCTTTATTGGGGTTTTTGGTGAAGCCATGAAGTTAGGGGTCTGGTACATGCCACCTGAATCTCTACCACTCTAAGATACTGTGAGAACAATCTGTGTGTTCCACGAACAGTGTGGGATTTGGTCCTCATAGCCTCCCTGATTATTACTTCATTTCTAGCAGGATTGTCCCAAGAGATCAGCAGCAGAAATTTTACTTGATTTTTTTTTTCTTATAACTCAGGAGGAAGAATTACATCGACTGAACCAGGCTTAAATTCTTTTAAGTAGATAGTAGTCGGACAGGAAACTCTTTTGGATTTGCAGTTATGTAATTCAAAGGGACTCTTTTAATGCTTGCTGGAAACAAAGACTCTGAACTGTCCTGTCATTGAAGTATTATCTGAACAGTACTTACCAAGAGGGGAGATTAGAATAAACACCATGCTTAAAGAGTATTAGTGAGCTTTTCTGCAACCTCATGAAGGTAATGAGTGTATTCCATGGGTAGTCAGAAGTTTGAAGTTTTTTTCAAAGTGTCTCTAAGCTTCTAGAAAATTGCTCAGCTCATTGACTGATTGTATAAGGGTGCTTAAGCATTAATCCCCTAAATCATTTGTGTGAACAAGCAAGCTTCAGTGTCTCACCTTATTCCTTTAATCAAGACATTCTTATGCGTGTGGAGTGCACATCCAATTGCTCACCCTGAAACTGGTAGTTAATCTTGAAGGATTATACATACGGCAATATTTGTATAGAAAAAAAAGAAGCAAACATAAAATACGCCCTTTGTTCAAAGGCAATGAAATAAATTCAGGGGACTTTAGAGCCAGAGATGTATTTGAAAGACAAATGCTGTCTCCTTAAGCTCAGGCTGGTGAAGTTGGCAGGGAACAGCAGCCTTTCTGAGCTTTATTTACTGTGTGTTCTCTGAAGATATGACTGTATCAGATGAGATGAACGCATTAAAATTTTATATCAGTTCCGGGTCCTGTCTTCAAGATAGAGCATTTTCTTATTGGAACAATGTGATTGCCATTGTCGCATGCTGAGTATTTGGCAGAGCTATAGAGACTGGGGCTTTCCAGAGAATTTGCATAATAAAACTCTCATTGAATTCTAGTTTAACTAAGGGGAGATATGAGTCTAATTTGATTTGACATTTCTATACTAGAGGTTTCTGAACTATGTCTCCTCCATGTTGCCAACTTCCGTTTTCACAGATCGAGGCAGACTTGTCTCCCCTTCCCTGTGACATGGAGACAGTTCAGGGGATTGAAAGCCAGAGACAAAATTTCCCCATGAGCTTGAAAAACACGTACCTTTAACTAATTTCCAATAGTCTTTGGATTGCTAGGACCGTTGCTATTGATAGACATTCCGTGTCTGATGTTGGACAATATGTGAATTTTATCTTTTTGGTGGGCCACTCACAACCAAGAGCTCTGTTCTTGCCTGCTTCTGTAGCTCTCTGAATGCTTAGCTCCATCTGCACACAGGTTTTCTCCATATCCCTGAGCTGGCTGAGTTAGCAAGGATTTGTTGCCCTGTGGAAATGCCTGCCATGGCTAGACTGTGTTCCCTCTACATCCATGTGTTGAAACACAGTGAACAATATCACTGTCTCCAAGGCATCCCAGGGGTCTTTAAGAGGTGATAAGACTTTGAGGACTCCTTCCATGTCATTGGGTTTAAGGATCTCAGCAAAGAGGCTACATGCAGTGGTAGCATCTTTGCCTTTCTGTGTACCTCCATGAGAGGACAAATCACTCCTTTCCTCTGGATCACGTAGCCACATGGTACTTTCTTGGAACCAGAAGAAAGCCCCCACCTAGGACAACCAAGCCTATAAGGATTTGATCTCAGATTTGCTAGATTCTAAAATTGTAATATATAAATTCCTGCCCTCCTCCTCCTCCTCCTCCTCCTCCTCCCTCCTTCTCCTCCTCCTCCTCCTCCTCCTCCTCCTCCTCCTCCTCCCTCCTCCTCCTCCTCCTTCTTCTTTTCTTATATTTGCTCTAGCCTGGCCTCACACACCTTGTAGCTGACTGTGGTCTAGAATTTCCGACCAACTTGCTTCTTCTGAATGCTGGGATTATAAGCCTGCACAACCATAAGTAGTTCATAACTAGTTCATACTATGCTGGAGACTAAACCAAGTGCTTATTGTACTCTAGGTGTCTCAACAGCATTAGATTTCAAAAGTCTTTACATCTGCCTTATAAGTATTATGTGGTTTGTTTTTCTTATGTTTTCTCATTTTTAACCTATTGTATAGAATATTTCAGCATATTTACATGTTTATTGGGTTGAACCAGTTGTTAAATTATTGCTTTGAAGAAGTTGGTATCTTTTCATGATTAAATGATTACTAAAACTACCTATCATAATTGAATTTCCTGAACTAAAATCCAAATAGAAGTCCTAATTTGATCATCTTGAGCCATAGCTCAAGTTTTTAAGCATCCATTGTTGATTTAGAGGGGTAGCAGGCTATTTTTAATGAGATGTGTTGGGCTTAATAACTTCTTACCTTCAGTCTCTAGAAATTTGTTGTCAAGTCTGTTTTTAATTTATTTTTTCTAGATAATTCAAATCTATTTTACCTATACTTAATATATTCTGGAAAGATAATGAAATAAAATTAAAAATTCTCAGTGTTAGACTTTAGTTCCTGGTTCTCTGTTTGTGGAGCATGGATGTTGCCACTTCGTCCTAATAGCCAAGTAAAAATACATATTGAAAACCAACTCTCCTTGCATTTGGAAGAGATGTCAAGACACAAGGAAAGTTACTGCCTTCAGGTCTGGAGAGACATCAGTCATAGTTTTCTTGCATAGAAACTCACGGGGGGGAGGGGGATTGCTTAAGAACCAAGGCTGATACAGGAAAAGGTAGATAATTGGCATTGTTAGAAGCTCAGCCTGGGATAGGAAACTAAGAATTGGAGCCTGTAATAGGGCAGGCAGTCATAAAAGATCAGAGCAAAATATACCCTCTTGCTTCTAGCATCAGCGGTTGTGTGTAGGAAGTGAGGGAGAACATTTGAAATAGTTAAGCATTCTGCTTTTTTCTTTCTTTTTTTTTTTTTTTAAAAAAAAAACAAGCTTGTCTAGGAAGGGTATTTTAAAAATTGTTTATTTTATTTTTTTTTATTTTTATTTTTTGAGACAGGGTTTCTCTGTAGCTTTTAGTTCCTGTCCTGGAACTAGCTCTTGTAGACCAGGCTGGCCTCGTACTCACAGAGATCCACCTGCCTCTGCCTCCAGAGTGCTGGGATTAAAGGCATGCGCCACCACTGCCCGACTTCTTTTATTTTTTGATATTATACTTATATGATTCCCCCTCTCCTTTTCTCCTTCCAAACTTTCCAATATACTTCCTCTTGCTATCTTTCAAAGTCATGGCCTTTTGTTTCATTAATTATTATTACATATATATACATATGTATTTATTGAAATATTTATATATTTCAAAATATATAAATATACCTTGCCCAATCTTTATAATGTTATTTATATTATATATTGTAGTGTTATTTATATGTATTTTTTCAGGGATTCCAAATGCTCTTCAACACTCCTTAGTTGCCTGGCCTCTGAGCTTTCTCCAGTCCACTTTAACATATCTATTGTTATTGTCCTTGTTCAGCTCATGTTTGGGGAGCCATATTGGTGAGACTTTGTGGGTGTAGCTTCTGACACTACTAAGGGATATAGTCTCACATCAAACTCACTGATACTCTGGTTTGTACAGTTTTACTTCTCTTTCACAGTGTTCCTAGAGCCTTCATTGCAGGAATTGTTTTATAGATGTTGCTTTTGGGACTGGGCTCCCTAATTCTGAACTTTGATTGCTTGTGATTTTTCTGTAATTGTCTCAATTGCAATGAGAAGTTTCTTGGCTGAGGTGGGTAGACTACAGATTTCTGGGTATAAGGACAAATATTTAGGATGTAGTTAGGGATTATGTTGGTTTAGTAATCTACTGGTTTTAGGTTCTCCTCTGAGATCCATGACTTCACTAGCCCTTGGTACCTGGCTAGATTTCTAGTACCAGGCATGATTTTCTTGTTGAGCAGTTCTTAAGTCTACTAGAAAGTTGTTGGTTACTGCCAAATATGTGTGCCACTACTGCATCCTTAGGGTTATTGTGCCATACTCGTTGTTGTGGTGGTTCATAGGTGTCATGGAGGGTAGGGCTGTGGTTTGTTTCCCAAGGGGGGTGTATTTATAGACTTTAACCTGCTGGAGTTTTAGAAGGACAGAATTGACCTGGAGGTAAGGGAAATAGACAGCTTCAGCTAGTTGTCACTATCCTGTTCTCTACAGTAGAAAGATCAAGAAGCATGTGTACTATCCAGAGATGCAGGCTCATGGTGACTGAGATTGAATTATTGAACTGCAGACCGGTTCTTCTCTGATGCTTTACTACCATATGGCTATAGCTGTACTTATAAAGGTGTCTTATGTAGTACATCATATATGGCTATTAATGCAAATTGAGAGCTTGAGGCCAGCCCTAGCTACCTAGCAAGGTAGGGTCTCAAAATCTCAAGAGCCAGGGATGAAGGTGAATGGTAAACATTTACCTAGCAGGTATAAAACTCTTGTTTTGATTCTCATGACTGAAATAAAAATGACGAAGTATGCTGAAAGACAAAAGAAACAAAACACTCCAAAATATAGAAAATAAATCTATGCCCACAAACTCTAAAACAAAACACACATCCCTGCAATTTGAAGAGACAGAGTAGATAGTAAAACTGGTTATGACAAGGATGTTTGAATTCCTAGACTAGAAGCTTATAATAACAAGCATAATACATTAAGAGTTTTAATGCTCCAAGTAGACAATATATAAGAAGAAATGGACAGCTTAACTACAAAGATAGGACTTTCTAGTTATGAAGAGTAAGGAATAAGAATTAGAGACAGAGGAAGAAGAGCAGGAGAAGGAAGAGTAGAAGGAGGAAGAAGAAGAAGAACCATTATGACAGACTGGGCATAGCAGAGAAAACAAATTTGGACTTGAAGATTCATCAATTGAAACTTCCCAAATTGAAAAACAAAAAGGGAACAGATTGGAGACAGAAACTTCAAGAACAGTGTGACAGTTAGCATTGTAAGATGTGGATAGTGGGAATACCAGAAGGAGAAAAAAGAAAGAAACCAGATATTTGAATTAATAATTACTACCACAAGTAAGAAATTCCAAATGAAAACTATCCAGCCCCTGCTCCCAAGTCACATATCCAAGAAGCTTAGAAATCACCCTGCAGGACAATTTTCGAAAACTATAAATTATAAAAACCACCATCAACAATAAAACGAAAACAATTGCAGTAAAGTATATCATATTTAAGCTTCAGAAAATCAAAAGTAAAGGCAAAGGGAAAAAAAACCAAAACTAAAACAAACAAAACCTCTCTTGAATAGAACTAGAAGAAGCACACACATATAAGGAAACACAGACAAGAATTATATTTGATTTTGATTTGGTGAACTAAAGTCACCAATCACAATAAAGTTTGTCAAAGTCAGTAGAACTACTCTTGCAGAGGACCAGAGTTAATTCCTGGCACCTGTGTCAAGTGGCTCACAATTACATGTAACTCCAGTTCCAGGGGATTGAAACATTATGCAATGTATACATATCAGATATCATTTGGTGTCCCATAAACTAATTTTATGTGTCAATTAGAATATGATGTTTGCTATGTTTTTGTTGAGATCAACGAAGTTATTCTGACTTACATACAGAGTCAGAACACTTGGAATGGGCAACACAATACTGAAGAAGAGCAAGTTGAAGGACTGATAATGTCTGTCCTTGAATCCTATTGTGAAGCTGTGACAGTACTTCGGTGTGCAGTTGCTGCAAGAACACAAGTCAACAGAACAGATCCAGAAACAGACCCACATAAATAAGTCACCTGAACCTCAATGAAAGGAAACGTCAGTCAGTGAAGCCCGGATAGTCATTTCAATAACTGGCATTAAAAGAACTTGACACACTCATTCGAAAAGGAAAGAAAAAAGAATTTAGACCAAGATTTTATACCTTGCACTAAAACTTGACACAAAAGAATTGAGGACTTAAACATACAACAATTCGGTGCAACTCCTAGAAGATATGGGAGAAGACTGTGTGACCCTGGACATAGTGATGACTCGGTAGGTACAAGATCAAAATAATAATTCATGAAGTCATTTACAAGATGGAATTTATTGAATTGAAAATGTTACTATATGAAAAATATGCCATTCTTGTTTTCTCTGTCTCCCATAATTCCACATTAGATCTCACCTTTCAGTCTTCTTGGTTGCCTTTTCCTACAAAGGCAGGTGCTGCACAAATCCTGGGGCATGGCAGCAGTATGGCTCAGAAGTTATACCTAGTGGGATCTGTTTGAGAGAGTGGAGAGTACACGGGGAGCAAATATGGAGGATTTTCTAAACCTTCTACTTATGGGAAAATTAACTATGAAATTAATAATATTAATGGTACTACTAACAGGAAATTAATAATAGGACTCAACTGGTGCACAGAGGAAGGAAGAAGTGGGCGAAGATGGAGTAAGGGTTTGGAGAAATGACTCAACATTTAAGAGCTGTTCTATTCTTCAAGAGGATAAGAGTTTGGATCCCACCACCCTCATCTGATGCTTGCAGTAACCTTGACTCCAGCTTCAAGGGATCCCTCATCTGATGCTTGCAGTAACCTGTGACTCCAACTCCAAGGGATCTGATCCTTTTGTGGGAACACTAGCATATACATGTGGAATACATTCACGCAGACACACACACACATTTTTAAAGAATGCATGAAAAGATGGGGTAATTGTCAGTGTCTTTTTCTACATTTGCCACATCACACCTCTCTGTGATCTTTTTAGCATTCCTATGAGTGGCTTTTCTGCAACCTTTAACTCCTGTTGTTATTGCCTGCAATGTTCGTTGCATTTTCAGCATTGATTTGTGGATAATGGAATTGGATTGACCCAGGTCTGCTTTTCCTACACTGGTAGCCTATGCACAAGTGACCATATTTGCAAAATAACCCATTATTGATCCAAGTGGCTGTGGCTGAGTGTAAGGCCACATGTGGTCAGTTATTCCACAGGAGAGATATGTGGGCTGGTTCTGTCAGGAGGGTTGTAGGTAAGCAGGCTCCATGTATCTGTGACTTAAGACCACATGGTTGTAAATGGTGGGAGGGACTTTTATTTCTACCCTATGGCCTTTTGACTTGAATCCATAACTAAATACATGGGTTGAAATGCTTCACTTTGTTATTTAGAAGGTAAAGAAAGTTTTAACCATGTGAAAAGATTTATAGGCATTGCTTATTACACAAAATCAGTAAGCACTCATATGCACGCACACACACACACACATACCACCTTCATCTACACTTTATAGCATGAAAATGCTAGCTGAAAGTATAACTGATTACTCTGGTAAACTCTTTGTTTTTTCTTCTATCAAGAAACAAGGAAGTAGACAGACTCCCTAGAAAACAGATAAGGAGAACAGCCATAGCTGGTAATAAAAGTCACAAATCTCCAAGATGGCTGGCTTCTTCCTCATCCACCTGGTTTGAGACAAAAGCATGCTTCTTGTCAATGGACTGGCTCAACAAGTTCAAGGCTTGATCAGGACAAGGCTTACAAAAGTTGCTGAGCAATAAACTATCCTAATCCTGCCTGTCTTCCAATTGACCAACCCTAAATAAGGGGAGGAAGGTTTCAAACCCCAGGCCTCCAGATGAGACTGGAGTTTTCAGTTTCCTGAGTCACCCTCTGCTTTGCACAGGGTCTTTTTCTCTGTGCCTGCTGCACACATGTTCTGTTCTCCCCCAATAAATATCTTTCTTGACTGCTAAGTCAGAGATTTCTCTGCTGATACCCATCGCACTTAAGATTTCTTCCTGTCTTTTAATTCTTTAACTGACACAGAAAATGAACCCAATCAAGTCCCCTAGACTGTGTCATTTCTGGATTATCATGCCACGGTGCAGTGGGGTCATTGATGAGTGTGACAGGTGCTCTTTGAGTTTAGTTTTCTACAAAGCTGATTCATTGTGTCTTGTTGTAGGAGACCACTTGTTTGTTCCTGGTTGCCCAAGCTCCCCAAATAACCACACAGAAACTGTATTAATCAAATCACTGCTTGACCCATTTGCTTTAGCTTCTTATTGGCTAACTCCTACATCTTAACTTAACCCATCTCTATCAATCTGTGGATCACCACGTGACTGTGGCTTACTGGGTAAAGTTCCAGCATCTGTCTCCGGCGGGGCTACGTAGCTTCTCTCTGACTCTGCCTTCTTTCTCCCAGCATTCAGTTTACTTTTCCCTGCCTAGCTCTATTCTGCTAAGCTACTGGCTGAAACAGCTTCTTTATTAACCAATGGTACTCACAGCATACAGAGGGGAATCCCACATTACCTGCCCTTTTCTTTCTAAATGAAAAGGAAGGTTTTAATTTTAACATAGTAAAATTACATATGACAAAACAGGTATCAAGCAAGAATTACAGTTATAATATTTATATCTACTTTATCTTTTATCATAACTAAGAAAAACTGTAATGATAACTATTTTTCAACTCCATCAAAGACTCCAGCAGGATATAATAGCCTAAGAAAACAGAAAGTGCATTGTAAACAACTTCCAAAACTCTAGAATTGACAGAGACATCTCGCTGTCTGGACAGCCACTCGAGTTCTTCTGCACCATTGGGGCATCCGTCTTCAGCCATAGTGTCTATCAGACTTTTCCATGAAGCAGGAAATTTGAAGGTTTTATCTGCCCTATAATGGCAAAGTTTTTTTTTTTTTTTAATCTAAAATTCCTTTCCAAGCCCTCTCAGGTTTGATGTGGATTTAGTCAGGCATATTGATGACAACTTAGATGTTCACAGAAGGACTGTCTGGAAATGCCACTGGTGGTCGAGAAGGTGGTTGGGCGTGCTTTTTAGACATGCCCTTTTTGCAGTTTGATCATGGCACTGCCTGCTGCAAGTTCTGAAGATGAAGATTTGGTACCTAAGTTGACATGAAAGGTGTGTGTGTGTGTGGTGTGTGTGTGTGGTGTGTATGTGTGTGTGGTGTGTGTGTGTGTGTGTGTGTGTGTGTGTGCAGGGACGCAAGAGAATGAGAGCAAGAGAGAGAGAGAGAGAAACACTCTGAAGGTTATATATATTATGGACATACTAAGACACTGATGCAGGTCCCTACTGCTGTATGTGAGAAAACTCATTCATTTCTCCATTGTTATACCTCAATTATGCCTCAGTTTATGTAAAGCAAGTACTCTGATTATTTCATCATATCAATTAATATCAATAATTGTTATGACCTATTGATGCCACTATAATTTATCGTGAGCTATGCTTCATCTGTTTGGTATCTCACAAAGAGCAGACAGGTGTTTCTTTTCTATTTAATAAACTAGGAACTGGAGGACCAAAATGTCAAGCAACCTGCCAACCTTCTATATGCAGTAGGTATTGGTAGAAATTTATTTTAACATGTTCATCTCAAGCTAACACTTGTATTTCTGATCCTTGATTTCTAGTCTGGGCATGAATTTCAGGGCTGGCTTCTGAGTGAGAGAGACAGCTAAAGGTCAACACAGACTATCTGAGGGGGTTTAGAGAACTTCTTCCCACCACTTACCTCCTCACCCATGTCACGGTTATCTGCCACAGATGAGGCTTCATTTTATTGAGCTCAGAAGTCTCACAGCAGCTCTCACAGCAGCTCTCCTTTCCTGAGCTTTTATAAATGCTTTGCATGGCTCACTAAATGGATGGTTATTTCTGCATCTTTACTCCTTTGTTGGCTGTAAATTTTGTCTTAAAATGTCTCCCAGGTGGACAGCTATTTAAAATTATAGTTACAAGGTCTTCAGAAATACATTAGTCAACTAGTGTGATTAGAAGGCATTTAGTCCCCAATGGCAAATGATGGCAAATGACGGGGAAGAAGCTGGGTGGGAGAAAGTGGAGAAAGAATGGAGGAGGTTCAAACAAGAGTGGAAGGGTTGCAGAGGGATAGAACAAGGATGAATGACTTTGTACTTTACACATTGATTTATAACCGCCTTTTCTTCAAAAGTAACCTAGAGAGATTCCATATCTCCCTAGATTACAGAGAGCAAGAAGTGCTAGGGTTCTGTTTTGTCTGAATTCTATGATGCTATAACTGAGGGAAAATGGCATAATTTAGTTCTCACATAGCACCAGCCAGTACAATGAGAAGAACCTGATTGGAAAAATAAGGAGACTGAATTCTACAGTGGAGATCATGAGTGTGGGGACAGAAATATGCACTAGGTTCTTTCCAAGGAGAAACCGAATAATTTCTGCCTACTGAGCCAAGGTGATCTCGTTTCTATATTCTGGGGTATGGGTGGGGAAAAAATATTGGGGAAGGTATGTTATGGTCTTTCTTGGATTCTATTTTAAAAGTAAAACATAGGGGGTATTAGGCTGCATATCATTTCTAGGATGCTCTCTTCCTTCCTCCAAGAGCTGTCCATCATCTCTTCTCTTTAGGATATTTATGAAGCTGTTACTTCATTCATTTCTTCAAGCTCTTGTCTTCAAAGGCTTCTCATCAAACGAGATAGTTCTTGATAATTGTCTCACACTCCACTTACATAGAGGCAACTTGGCATTTCCTTGGAGTTCCTAGGGGTCTGCATTTGTCTTTAACCAGCATGAATAATCCCAGTAATACCTTATATTATATTAATTTTTGGCAATGAGGACCCAAGTTTACTTTTTCCATTCATTTATTTCTTTTTTTGATGAATATATAATCATTATTGAATCTGGCATATTTAACTCTTTCTCTGATTGGAATATTGCTAACCAAACAAACAAAGTGCAAATAGTTCTTGGCTAGAGAAGAAAAAAAATGATATCTAGTCTTGGATCTTTTATGAACTAGCTGAGAAGTTGTGTTGCCTAGAATGAGAAATTTATCCTAGACTGGGCACCTCTCCCAAATGATGAGATTCTGAAATTCTATAATATCAGATCATCATACAGCAATACAGTAGTGTTCTCTTGCATGATGGTAAATGATGAGTAGAAGGTTAAAATATACTGTAAGATTATCTTGATAAGATTATGTTGATAAGATTGTATTTATGCTGCACTTTAGGAATGCCAATTTTCCATGACTGTGATAGAGATATTTAGGACCAGCTCCAAATTACTAGAGTCAGCCCCTTAGTATCTTCATCTATTTTGAGTTCAGACTTTTGTGAAAAGCTTTTTTTTATGACTGAGACACTTAATGTAGTAATTACAGATAAATATAAATTATGTTTTATAACATACATGTTATATAAATTATAACTTTAGATTATGTGTGTAGAAAATATGAGGAGAATGAGGAAAGAGAGCATTGGTTTATTCTTATAGTTTATTGAAGAGCTGGATTAGTTAAACAAGTGCTTAACATGGGATTAGCACTGAGATGTCATCTAAGGAAAAGTTAAATTTAATATAAATTATGACCATCCATCATGATCGGGGCTGAAAGAACAGAGCAGATAAATCAGAATGAATACCCAAGATGACACTTCTTCACCCTTGCTGAAGGTTAAGCAGAGGGCATTGATATTTCAGGCATCTACTAATCACTTTGTTAGTAAATGAACTGTATCCAAATCCTTCTAAAACTTGAACGACTTACTCAAGACAGAACAGCTTTGGGTTCTCTAATCCCATTTATCATCTTTGTCGTTTGCTGGTGAGTCCAGAATTCTTGCCGACTTCTTTTATTATACCCTTGGAAGTTATGTTTCTTCATCAACATGGGAGTGACAGATTGAGCCATGAAAACAAACAAACATTTTTAACCTTTGTAAAGAAACAAATGCTATGAACATGTTTTCTAACATGACTTTAAATAACCGTGTCAGTTAATCAGGCTAAGAATATCTAATTAGAATCTTAAAATTCTAGGCAGTGTCAAAAAATGAAGGCTAATTGTGTCATAGTTCTCATTATATCTTTAGACAAACAACTACCCTAGGAGGAAAGAAGAAAGCACTTATTTAGTTGGAAAAACTGAATTATGAAATTCTTCCCCATATGGAGACACATTCATTAAATATTGAACTGATTCATTGTAGAGGGTGGATAGAAATCCTTCGTGTCTGACGTCAGTTCTCCTTCACCTTCCTTAGTTGTTAGCACAACTGGGAATAATTTTGTAATCGTTACACAGCATACTAATGTAGGTCTGGGATAAAAATTAACCACCTGAATGTCATAATATATAACTCAATTATCAAATATTGCTTCAACATTCTTGATTTACTTAGAAGATGATAGGAACCATAAAAGGAGAAAATTGGGTTGTTGAAGTATTTAACTTGAGTTGACCTTTATGACATTGTGGGTCAGATACTTAAGTTGTTAATGCAACATCCAGGTGAATTCAAAGTTATAGTAATAAAAGTTGTGTTAGACTGTTTCTTATCACTATGAAAAAGTACTTGATATTAACAACTTAAACAAAGGAAGATTTTTTTGAGTTCATGATTCTGGTCTACGGCTGGTTTGCTCCACTGTAATGGGCCTGTATTGAAGGCAGACCATCACAGTGGCTGAACTGTGGTGGAATAAAGTAGTCAAGATGCAAAGGAGAGATTCAGGAAGGGGCCATGGACAAATCATTTTCAAGGGCAAGCTCTAGTGACCTCTATGCTTTACCTGGGCCTCATCATTAATTTGCACGATCTTCCAATAATATCACAAAACCATAAATCCATTAATAAGACAGGAGCCCTCAGAATCCAACCACCCAACCACTCTGGACTGGGGTACAGGCTAAGCAAATCGAGAGAGAGAGAGAGAGAGAGAGAGAGAGAGAGAGAGAGAGAGAGAGAAGGAAAGAGGGATGCAACTGTATGTGCATAGGAGAATGGTTCTTGTCTGGCTGGGACAAGCTGGGAAGAAGAAGTGGTAAGTACCAAAGGGGTAAGACTTGTCAGGCAGAGCAAACTTAAATTCAGAAAAATTCTGAAGTCAAAAGTATCATCTGGTTGGTGACAGAAATTCTGTTTGCCTTCTAATTTTTTCTTTTAAATGGTTCATAGTGAGAATATACACAAGGAAACATAAAATAAAAAAATTAAAACACTATGGTTAAGAATGCATCAATATAGAAAGAACAGGTTATCATTCTACAAACCCTGCAAAGATCTATTAAGCTCTTAACAATCAACATAAAGGTTATTACTTTCTTAATTTCTTCCATAACACATCCCAGTAGACTAGCATTTATTTGAATTGGTTGACAAATTTATTTTTGTTCTAATTTTATTTTATCTTTTATTATTTTAATTTTTGCTCTATTTTATTCCTTGATAAACTAATCCTTTATTCAGAATGCTTATTTGTTAAGATTATTTTCTGGTTGTATGTTTTCTTTTCAGAGAAAAGGAAAAGGAGGGTTAGATGATAAAATCATTTCCAAGAAGAAAGGGAGAAAGAAGTTTCTGACATGGAAAAATGAACTTACTGAATAACACACAATGCGGGATAAAATAGCAAAATCTTCTAAAGTAACCACTGTCCCAGGGTTGACTAGAACACCTACCTGCTTTGGGGAGAGAAAGAATGCTTCTGATGGTTTGCAGATGAACATTGGTTCAATCCATTGTTCTTCTTCAATGGCTGCTGTTCAAACCCCACTCTCTGATATTTCAAAGATATTTATCACCCATTCATTTCTTTTTTTTATTTTTTAAACTATGAAAGCCAGTGTCTAGATTGCTAAAACCATTAGGTATCATAGCACCTAGATATAATTAGTTTTCTAATCCCTTTTATTCAAAACATTTCAATGTCATTTAATTTTTGGGTTACCTTTTTTTTCTGGCTCTAAGAAATTAAGTTTTAATAGTTTCTTAAAGAAACTATAAAGAAAAATAGTTTTCTTACCCTGTCCTTGAAGAAGGCTGTTCTGGGCTCTTTGCATTCAGGTTTGGTTACTAATAAGCCTTATCATCTACTGAACATCAAACACTCCTCTTTGTTTTAAAAAAGAGCAATACAACACAAGATTTTCATCCTGCCAGATTCTTAGTTAACTTAAAAATTTTGAACTTGCTTTAAGTCATTTATTTATTTAAGTTTGGTTTTTGAATTTTAATTCTCTGTGATATGGTACACACTGACTCACAGGTCTACAGTCAAACAATCTTGAAAATTAAGAAGATAAAAACCCAAAAAAACCTACATACTAAAAACCATCATCTCTGAACATAATGATCTACAAAATTGTTTCTAAAATTGAAATGGTATTTTGAACTTGTATGACTACAAAGGAACCTGGAAGCAACCTAAATGCCTCTCGACCTAAGAATGGATAATGAAAATGAAATACATTTACACAATGGAGTATCACATTGGAGAAAAAAATAACTACATCTTGAAATTTGCAGGCAAATGGATGGAGCTAGAAAACATCATTTTGAGTGAGGTACCATAGACCCAGAAAGACAATTATCATATGTACTCACTCATAAGTGTTTTTTAAACATAAAGCAAAGAAAACCAGCCTACAAATCACAATCCCAGAGAACCTAGACAACAGTGAGGACCCTAAGAAAGACATACATGGATCTAATCTACATGTGAAGTAGAAATAGACAAGATCTCCTGAGTAAACTGGTAGTATGGGACCATGGGAGAAGGTTGAAGGGGAGGGGAGAGACAGGTAGGGGAGCAGAAAAAAATGTAGAGCTCAATAAAAATCAATAAAGAAGAAAAAAAGAAGACAAAATACAAATGAAAAAATGATACTCCAAACCTGTAGTATATATTGGGCAACTTTATGGTATTCCGATATTTCCCATGTCAAATACATTGAAAAAAAGAACTATATAGACCTGTGTATTTATTCTGTCAGAATTATGTTTTTAATTTTAAATGGGCTTGTCTAATTTTATTGCCCTTAGGGTTCTAGGTTAATAGAACTAGTCCTATAGGGAACACACATCCACTTTCACGTGAAGCAGCACTTGAATGAAGTTCTTCTACAGAGACATGATAAAGTTATTCAAAGGGACAGTTAAAGATGAGGTAGTTCTTACTCTAGTGAGAACATAACCATTCTCAGATGCTCTAGGGAAAAGCCAAGGTACTTTACACTTGAATCTCTCCACAAATCTCAGATTACTCCTTGCTAATGAACATCCAGCATCTTTCAGCTGAGCGAGCTGCACTGCATGATTCTAGCTTTTCCCAGTTCCTTGAAAAGGTGGACGACAGACAATACTGAGGTTTAGTAACAAGATAGTGGTAGCTTATGCACCTCCGTTCTGTCTACCGCATGCTGTTCATGCTCCACCTTTTCAAACTACTCAGCTTTGCATCTGATGTTCTTTGCCGTGATGGGAAAGGTTGATGGAGGAAGGACATTGGTTAATTATAATAAAGAAACTGCCTTGGCCCATTTTATTGGATAGAAAATTAGGTAGGCGGAGTAGACAGAAGAGAATTCTGGGAAAAAGAAGCTGAGTAAGAGTCGCCATGATGCTCCCACTCCAGACAGACGCAGGTTAAGATCCTCCCTGGTAAGCCAGCTCGTGGGCTACACAGAATAATAGAAATGGGTTAGAACAATATGTAAGAGCTAGCCAATAAGAGGCTGGAACTAGCCGGGCAAGGCAGTGTTTGAAAGAATACAGTTTCCGTGTAATTATTTCGGGGCATAAGCTAGCCATGCGGGTGGCCGGGTGCCGGGGACGCAGCCCTGCCGCTCCTATTTCAACAAAAGGTTAAATTTTAATATATGTGATACAAAAATTCATGCCCAACTGTGATATTAGTTGATTTGGGAACAGGTGCTCACAGATCATATAGGGAGAATAGAAGCAAGAAAGCCGATGAACAGAGCAAAAGCAGACCTGGCTGAGTCCCCAAGAGGCAAGAAATTGAGCAAGCAATGCTCTATTTCCTCTTATTTGCCTATTTTTCTTCCTGTTTGAGGGAGAGGAATCCTTATTATAAAAGCTTAGCATTTATATTTCAGTGCTTCAACAAATCAATCAAATAATCTTCTAGTGGCATTTAAGTGACTTGCTACCTCCAAATGGTAGACTTCTTTCCCCAGCTGTTATGCACCCTCTGTCAGTCATTACAGCCTTCTGAATGAACAAATTAAAACTGGAGAAACTCCAAAGTGCTTGCTTTCATCATTTGATAAAATGAGCCATTTCCATGATCTATAAAAGATGTGACATCAAAAGTTTATTTTGTTAAATGGTCTACAAATTAAATATATAGATAATATGAGCTTGGTTTCTTTTTGCAGGCCACCATTCAGTAAAGACTAAGATAATGACATATAGTAGATGTTGGCCAACCATGACCCTCCCGAGACATATCCGCCTGTGATTTCCTAAATAAAAATTTATTGGAATTCAGTATCACTTGGCTAATTATTGTTTGTGACTGATTTTGTACCAATGGCAGAATTAAGCTGCTATAGCAGATTAGTTGGCAGATAAAACATAGAAAACCCTCTATTTGAAGTTCAGATAAACAATATACATGAGACATGCTTATATTAAAATTTATTCAATATTTATTTGTATCAGAATGTGACTGTAACTTCTATATTTTTATTTGGTAAAGTCTAGCAATCCCAAACTGGAAGTACCTAGCACACAAAGCCTAACATGTTTGTTACTTGGCCTTTGCCAACTATTGACATGAAAGAAAAAATAGGAACTAGTATGAAAAAGTATTTCTGAGTTTTAAGTCTACTTTAAGCATGAATTTGATGTCTACTCCTAAATCAGACCATGGTTTATATCCATAAGATAGTCTTATTCAGGTAGTATTCACCTGTTTTCCCAGGTTTGTATGAAGATGTCTGGCACAATAAGGAGAAGAAACACTGAGAGAGAGAGGACACAGGTAGAAGGGAGAAGGCATTGATACACTTTTTGTATCATTCTATGAATTCTAATGCGATCCCTCGTCTCTACATTCTGGGTACAGAGCAAGAAGAAACAACAATACTACACATAGTAGAAGTAAAAGGAAGAAGCATCATATCCAGATGTTGTTCATAAAATAATAAAAATTAAATGAAACACCAGAAGGATAGTTTTTTTTTTCCTTGCAACCACTTTATGGTAGGCAGTATTTTTCTATTGATTAGGAGGAATGTAATGTGTTTCCTTGCTTCGAAAAACATCACTCTTTTGGGATCATATGTGAAAGTAGTCAGTTCCGTTTTCCATCACGACAGCATTAACATGAGTGAGAGCTGAGACTATAGTTCCAAGGCATCATAACCTAAGAATTCACTTCCATACCGAGTGAAGCAATTTGAACAAAAGAAAAAAAAAAGGAAGGATACAGGGCTGGTTTTACCTGACAATCTGCTGTAAAAACACTTGACAAGGTATTTTCCAAATTACGGCTATAGGGTGCATTAGAAATTGTGACTGAGTTTTACTGTCAAAAATCTGCCCTAATTGGGACTTTAGTCTGGGCAGAGTAGAGTATTATCTCTTGATCTTCCCTATCCTTCAAACATCGTTGTACTAAGGCCCAAGAATTTATTGTTCATCTGTTTTCGCAGTGGGTGGTGATTATGTTGATATGAAATGTTTTTAATCATTTCAATTCTCCCAGCATGTAATTTTGTGCTTGTAGGCTCTAGATAAATGGTGATCAAATGACCTCAATAAATACAGACCTATTAGAAACCTTTTCCTCTCCTCGGATTCTGTTCTGCTTCACTTAGAGTCATTTTTTTTTGGAATAATGTTGCAGATGTTCAATTGTAACTTGTAATATGACATTTATTTGGGATTATAATTTGACTTCTAATCCTTATAATTCTTGTCTCGCCGTTCTTTTTCTACCTGGTCTGCCAACGTGGATTTCCTATTTTTTTTTTTTTCTCAAACAAATGTGAAGTTCCCAAACAAATCCCAAGTTCCGGCTTGGGAAATTCTAAGTGCTGTTTGCAAAGTCTAGTCCAGACTATGTCTGCCTATAAATTAGACTAAACAGTTGCCTGGGCATGGGTAGACAATTGGATTATTAGCGCTAGATTGCGCTTTAACTACCTGGGTCAACTTGGGCAGTCATTTAAGCTCTAGGAAAGCCAGTTTCCTTCACATTACATAAGGCAGCATGTTCAGCAATGATTTGTAAATTGTGTACAGTATAGCTCTGTAAATCCTGGATACTCACCAAAGGCACGTTAAGTATTTAACAGTGACTGTGCAGTACTTCTACAAAGATTGTAAGAGCACTGAACATCTTAAAGAATGTTGGTGAAAAATTCACTAGAGCTCTCCTACCTTAAGTTCTTATAGGCGCAAACCAGGCTTTGCTTAGAAGGACATGTATTTGATTTTTGCTATCACATCACCTCTGGTGATGAACTAGACTACAGTATCTTGGAAGTACTGTGGAGGCCGATGCAAACCGTGTAGCCAGTTCTTCTTGGAATGCTTTGTGTTACTGCTTAGGCTAAATTTTCAGGACACTCTGCATCCTCAGCATCTGTAATGGTCATTGGCTTGCTGAGCTTCGGTTGTCTGAAATAGACTGCTTCATTCATGTTGGGACACCCCCCTCCTCATTACATCTTCTAAAGCCTGGTATGACAGCCAAAAGATACTAGATAGAGAACGTAAGAGCCGCTTGGCAGGGGATACATCTTCCCAGAGCAGGGTCCTAAAGCTACCCTTTCTTAAGACAAGATGGGTGGTCTGACCAGAAGCCAACTTGGCACCACAGCATTCGAAGTATCGGCATCCTGGAGCTATTACTGGGAATTTGATAGTATGTTTTGACATCAATTGTGTTCAAATGTAACATTTGTTTTCATGTACAAATTTTTTGAGCCTGTTTCCTCATTTTGTTTTTCTCTTTAAAGAAATAGAAGAGAAACCTTTATACCACAGACTGACTTTAATATTTCCCAGCATGGTTCTGTCCCATTTGCATATCTGGCCTTTATTATGAGGCTAACCACCCACACACTAAAATGCATGACCTCAGGAAATCAGGTCACAGATCCAGTTTAGAGTTCATGGGTTGATAATCCATGCTTCCTACTATGATGCCAGCATAGCATTAGTTCAAGTTTTTGATGCTCTCACTGAAATTTCAAAACGTATCTGTCTTAAATATTATTTCAGAACAGAGTATCTGTGGAATTTCCTTATTGAAACCCATTTTCCAACACTGGGTCGTCGTGGTGACCATTGAAATATACAGGAAATGAAGGACAGGTGCAGAGTAGAAGGCATTCTGAGACATTCTGAGAGAAAATTGAAGTCTGGGATGAGCTTGGGAAGTTTGAAAGTCCTCTTACTCACACTTGTAACGTGGAAACAGATTTAGCATGTAAAGAAAGCTGTAGTTCTCTACCAGGAGTGAGGTCGGAGGCATTTTTTGTTTTCCACTATGCAGGTGGAGATGTGACTGGGATCTGGTCATAGAAACCAGGGTTGTTACTCAGTACCTAACTGCTTACAGGATAGAACCTTCACCAGAGAGCTCTCTGGAAGTATCAGTACTAGAGTAAAACCTGTGGGAAGAGACGCTGCCGAACGCTTTCTAAGCTAGGAAAGTTGTATCCTCTAAGGTCTGTTTCAAAGGTCTTGGAAGGGCGATGACCAGAAATTATATAGAAGGCCATTCTGGGCTCCTGCACAGGACATATTGGCACCTGGGTCTGCAGGAGGAGTGAAGGAGGACAGAAAGCTGTGGGACCGAAGATGTGTTCCGGGTGCGGAAATGTCAGGATTTGTCAGTGATCGAACGGAAGTTTTGAGGAAAGAAATGAATCAAGTTGTACACTTACATTTCTGAGAGTCGGGGGGGGGGGAACTAATGAGGTGTGGGAAATGGGCAACAGCTGGCTTTAGGAGTGAAGAATTCGGTTTCAGAGAATCTGTAAGAAGCGCAGAGGAAATAGGCAGATGGTGTGCGGTATGCAAGAAAGTCCGAATAGAGTGTGTCTCCACGAAATGTGCTCTGTGCGGGGAAAGGAGACACGGCATGGATAGGACAAGTGCCATGTGGAAGAGGTGGTTTCCAGGGTTCTGGCTGGTTGAGTTTGGATGTTTTACTTCTCTCTGAAAACCAGTTCCTGTGTGTGTGAAAGAAAGCCACCAAACTGGATAAGGCTTCCAATCATCTTCCAAACAAATTCTTTTATTAATTTTCTCCTGTGAATCCTAATATTTTAAATAATTCTAACCCATTGTGTTCGCTGAGGAGTTATATACCAATGTCATAATGTCATCGTTGTAATATTGACCCTGATTATGAAGGTGTGATAAATATGGGCTATAGGCTATGCCAATTTAGGATTCTAGAAATGGAGCTTAAATGAGCACTGGTCTAAGTACCATTGAAAAGTTTCCTTTCCCCAATGAATCCCTGCCCCTTTTGTGAGTGTGTGACCCATTGAGCTTAGTTAGTGTTGCTTGCATGAGCACAGATAGGAGCATGAGCTCCATGTTTCAGTGGCTGTACCTCTGAAGAAAGTGGAACATTCTCCCCCGCATTTAGTCCTTCTCTAGTCTTTTCCCTTTATGACAAAGTGCTGGTAGACTCCGTTTTGTGCAAATCCCGTGAAGGTAGCCACTGTTGCAGTGATTTCTTAAATTCAGTGACAATGCTATATCCAGAAAACATCTTTTTGTAGCACACTCTCCATCTTCTGGCTCTTCCACTTCTTCTGCCTCCTTTCCCATGATGTTAAAAATTGGAGTCCTTACAGTCTCCATAACACCTTTTGTCACTCTGAAAGCTAGCTGGCAAGACATACACTTCCACTCAGCTACAGATTTATTTCTCTATGCTTTAGGGACAGAGCATGTGGTGTCTTCAACCGTCGGGTCTTTCCATTGACTTCTGATGAACAACCTAGAGAAATGGCAATAGCCCGTATTGTTTTGGAAGCCTCTGGAGCTTCCTTGATCCATAACTCACAGGTAGGTTATCTCACACTTGGTACTTGAAGTTTTGTTTAATCATTTATTGTTTCTTGGAGAAACACTATCTCCCTGTGAAGAATATCTTCATTCAAACTCCTTTTTTTTTTTAAAAAAAAATTAGGTTTTGATAAGCTTATTAAATCTCGGCTTACTTTGAAATACAGTATACAAAATTTACTCAGTTTCAGTCTGAAATCTCCTAATGGATGCATGTGAATGGGTTTCTGATCATGGACCAACACTGTCCTAGTCTACAACATGGTCTTAGACATATTCGATAAAATTTTTTATGAAATCAATGACTCTGATAGTGAAAATATTAAAAAGAGCCCATGAGTCATGGTGCTATTTTCATAGTTCATAGTTCATAGGAAACAACTAGGCCTAGCAATACTGACTATTTCAACCATAATGTACTTTGGTCCATGCCAGTTTTTATGACATATTCTTGTTTATTCTCATAAAGCATCAGTTTTTACAATCATTTAGTCATCTATTTGCTTTGCATTGTAACATTTAACAGTGGAATTTCATCCATAAATTTTAAGGTAGGTTGTCAATTTCTTAAGTCAAACTTTTATTAAATAAAGATACCTAAACTTTGAATAAATTCTGAGAATAATTGTGCTACGAATCGTGGTCCTTGTTATTGGCTAGGAGAAGAACCGTGGATAGAAAGGAAGATGAATGGACATGATGCCAGTGGTGAGCCCTCCCACCTTTCACATCTGCCTCCCAGGGCTGTCTCTGGCCTTGATGTGGTGGCAGATTAAGCTCAGGCTCCCTATCCTTGACTGTTAGCCATCCTCAGGCCCTCAGGTTGGCTCAGTTTGAAACAATAAGTCTTTCTCCTGATGGTACTCGCCCTTACATTCTGAGTTATCCGGTGATCAAATGGGATTCCTAACCATGGATGACCCATTTGATCTTACTAAGACCCACAAGTATTTCTGAGGCTTTTGAGGGTTTGAAGACTCAGTAGTCAGAAAAGGCACTCTTGTTATCTTGACAGCCCTCCTGTCATATGGCATCCATGTAGCCCGTAGCTCCTCCTTTAGTCTGTAAATCTTCACTGGGTCTTCTTACAAAGATGCAAGTTACTAACAGGCAACAAGCCAAAGCACGCAATACCATTATTACCAGGATGATATGTCTCAGGCACCTTCTGGAGCTTGTTGGCCAAACAGACACTCAGGCCACACCTACCTCTACCGAACTAAAATATGTATTGTTATAAGCAATCCCTAATTGATGTGAATATTTAAATCCAGTAGAATTCATGATTCAGTTATGGTAGGCTATATTTGACCATTCTTCAAAGTCTTTCACCTTGTGGTAACTGCGGGAAGGAGTTCATTTTCATAGTATCCCCTCTGTGGTTCTGCCTCCCCTTTGGTCAAGGTTAACTGGGTCAGAAGATTGGGAAGTGCACCTTGAACAGTGTTCTATTTCACTATGAGGGCTAGCTTTATGAATGATGAGCTATCTTAATATTTTTTTTTTGTATTTTTATATTTTCCTCCATTAACTGAGGATCCTGAGTGCATGACTGTTCTGGCAAACTAATGGATTGCAACTAATAGTCTGTGTGATTTAATTTGAAAAGCCACAGGGAGCATAACAGTCATAAATTAAACATGAGAAGAAGGGCTTTCAGATAGGTACACTGAAAGCAACAGGAAGCCAATGATAACAGACAAATGACCTCAAATACAGCAATTTATGCCATTTGATGTGGGTGAAAATAGCCCAGCGAGCCTCCAGAAGATCCGAGGCTCTCTGTACTGCAAAATGCACAGTACATGGTGATAATAAGGATGGCTGAGTCATAAGAGAAAAGCTTAGGTACCCACAGCATACTGATTAGGAAGGCTGGGAATCTTGAAATATAAGGCTTAGAAGGTTTTCAATAAGCACGGTGCCAATAAAACACAATTTAGAGAATATATAAAATTTTAGCACCATGAAAAACAGTTTTCTAATGACTCATCCTTCAGACTTCCTGGGAGAAAGGATACAGCAGAAATAATTCTTTGTCTCATTGGGGGGGTGAGTGGGTTGGTACCTCTCCCACATTGCTAAAGAATCTTGTAGAGGTACTACTTGATTGTTCTTTTGTCGTCCTGGTCGAATTTATCAGACTGAGGCCATCAAATTTACTGTTTCAAGAACCAGAGATTAGGTAACAGGCTTTAGTTGGTGGGAATGAAAAGCCATATAGAAATAAGGTCTAGGGCTGCTAAGGTTTAGCAGAGAAGTTAGCTACAGGGAGAATCTTTTTAACAGGCGCTTGGGCCCATGGACTTGGACAGCAGAAATTCTTCTCTTCCTTTTGAGGTTCTAGAGTCGTTGGGTACCACGAAATACTCTGTATCCTTCCAGATAATTCCCGTTGTTTTGGTTAAGCTGAATTCAACAGTAGCTGTTTCTGAGAACAGTTGGTCTTTCTGAAGATTTTGCGACATCTTCTAAAATTCCTGGCGATCCTGAGCATCCACAGCAATGTGAGACAAAGCAGGAACCAGATGACAGGGAGCTCATTACAGCATCAGCATCATCTACTATTCATCAATAGATGAAGCATTCAGATGATGAGGGAGCAGGCCATGGATGCTGGGCTACTGTCTGAGGCAATAGCTACTGAGACGGGTAAGAAGGTCATGAAATAGGTTTGGACTCAGGCAGATGAGGTAGGTTTGGAACTGGTACTTCTAGGTTTTGATCTTATGGTCTGACATAGAAGAAGGTTTTCCTTGACAACAAAAGGGATACAGCTTGTTCCAGGTCAAAAAGCTCTCCTACTCATGTTGAGGGTTCCTCAGGCACTGGTAGTCACTGCCAAGGCCTGTGCCATCTCATGCCTACCAGAAACATCAGGAGCCATGACTTCTACTTTATTGGTTAGGGATTCTTTATGAGGGGCAGGTATTTTCTTTGCAGGCTTGCTGTATAGGCACTATTCATTAGGGTCTGTTCTGTAACTTTGAAAAACAAGCAAAACTTGTTTCCTTATCTTTCCCCAGTTGGACACATTTGTAGTTTATTCCATTCTGTTTGATCTTGTGGTCCAATCTCTTTCCCTCACACCAGGGTTTAAGGTGATGATCCACTCCTTTTCAATGCCTGGAATTATACCAAGTCAATTCTGAATAACTACTGAGAATCATTTTCAGTCATCTATAACTGGATACTGTAATTTTTAGGTACTTTCCCCCAATTATACTTTGTTCCACAGTGATGAGAATGTGTTAATTCCTGGTGGTGACAGTGTGTGCATATGTGTGTATGTAGTGGGGCACAATATTCAGAGAATTTAAGAGGAAGCAGGTTACAAAAATTCTTAAAAATTTCAAATTTAGAAAATTGCATATTTGACAATGTTCAATGTTATGACATTTATTATGAGGGGGAATTTTAACTTTCTAATATGTTATTCAAATACTTTAGGATTTATTTCTGCCTGCCAATTTGTTTTACTTAATATATTACTCTTATTTTTATGTATCAACAAATTAGATTTTGACAAATTTATATGACATATTCTCTTTGGAAGCTCATAATTTTGAAAACTCTCAAGAAAATCATTGTCATGTTTTATGTATCAATATCAAATATTTACATGAAAGAGAAAATTACTTTTTATCTCCTTTGTTGGAATGGTCTATTATTATTTCTTAACATGAATTGCAAAATATCCATGCATGTACCTTAGTACCAATTACAGTGACACTATGAACAGAAATTTGAATGGGAAAAGCATGTGGGATCTTCTTCTATTAGTTTTTTTGGGAGGGGTTGCTTGTTTTGCAGGATCAGTTCTTCCAGAAACAGATCCTGAGACAATAGCCTGGATGCTGGTAGTTTATAGAGGAAGGCTTATATCAGACACACAATGCAGTTGGGGAACAAGCCAAGGAAAAGAAAGAGGCCAAGGAAGCCTGAGATATCAGACAAGGTCAACTCTCTGTAAACCTGCCAATCTCTAAGAATAAAGTTTACAAAAGGACACCATAAGGGAGCTCTGTAAGGAATCAGTGTCTGGCTCTTGCATAACCGGAGCTGAAATATGGACACTAAGATGGTAGGTAATAGAGGAAAAATTGTACTTAAAAATGTCAAAGTACAAAGCAAACCAAATAAAGCAAATGTGGCATGCAAAATAATCCAGCATTCAGGAGGATCAGGAGTTCAAGGACAGCCTGGGTTGCCCTCTGAGACTCTGCCTCAAATATAAGTAGGAATAAAACAGGAAAAAAAGGAAGAAACAAAAGAAAAATACTCAATTTTCTATTAATATTTTCCAAAGGACACATATAGTAAGATATTGTATCTATGGAATAGAAACAGTCGGTAATAAAAAGTAATGTTTAATATAAGAGAGAATACTTTCAATTAAAAAGATGTGATTAGCAATTCAATGTTGGATGATGGTGTAGGTAACAGAGAAATCATAAGAGAACTAGATGATCAATTGATCTTGATTGTAATATAAAGATTTAGAATTAAAAGGGGTCTTGAAAGAAAAAAAGGAAAAAATTTAAAGAAGTAATTTGAATGATTTAGACGAGTGGACAAGAGTAAATCTTCAAGTTCAAATGGTTTTATAGTCTACTCACCCTAAAGAAAAAAGGTGATTTCTTAGTCAAGCATATAATTATAAAAATTCAGAAATTTTGAAATAGTCTTTTAAAATATATATAATAAAATGGAAAAAGAGAAAAGTTACACTTGAAAGATAATGTGTGCTAGAAGGGATGGTGTGTGTGTGTGTGTGAGTGTAAGGTGTGTAAGTGGCATAAGTGTATGTGTATGGTACCAGTATGTGCCTCTGTGGCCTTCACACTTGTACATATGTACATGCACACACAGACTAGAGGATGTCTAGTGTCTCCATCTGTAACTCCATGTTTTATTCTCTTGAGACAGGGTCTCTCATTGAACTAAAAACTTGCATTTCAGCTAGACCAGCAGACCAGTGAATTCCAAGAACTTGCTTATTGTTTTAGTCAAGGTTCTATTGCTATGAAGAGACCATTACCATGTCAATTTTTATAAAAGAGAGAATTTAATTGAGGTTTGGCTACAGTTCAGAGGTTTAGCCCATTATAGTCATGGTAAGGAGCATGGTGGCACACAGACAGACATGGTGCTGGAGAAGGAGCTAAGAGTTCTACATCCAGATCAGCAGGCAGCAGGAAAGAGAGAGACACTGGACCTGGATTGAGCATTTGAAACATCAAATCCCACCCCAGTGACACACTTCCTCCAACAAGGCCACATCTACTTCAACAAGGCCACACCTCCTAATAGTGCCACTCCTTGGTGACCAAGCATTCAAATCTGTGAGCCTGTGGAAACATTCTTATTCAAATCACCTCAGTGAACTCCACCATCCAATGCTGGGGTTCCAGGCTCATGCAGCTGTGCCGGGCTGTTTACATAGGTAATGGGGATTCAAACCCAGATCCTCATATTCACATAACAAATTCTCTTATCCTCTGAGTGATCTTCTCAGCCTCAGAAATCCATTGCTTCACAAGCAAGGTGGCACTGTGTTCTAGTGCATTTAATACTTGGTGCACGAGATAATTGGGGACTTTGGGCGTCTTTCGTCAAAGCAGAACATTAAATGTGGAGGTGTCATGAATGCAAGGATAATTCCTATGCTCCATGTTAATCTTTGCAATGGCTATACCTTTAAATTCGTTCTCACATTTCCAGGGCACATGTTCCTCACACACCACATTCGCTTCTGCCGCGTTGGCCGTAGGTGGTTCCCTCACCGCCTTTGAGTCCCACTTACAGGTAGAACTGACAAGATTGAAGTTCCCTAGCTCTGTGTGCTGAGAGAGGTGCAGTTGAAATGTGCTTCTTTCTGGGAGGCTTTGGTTGTGAAAGATAATGGGCAGGTACATGGGCTTCCAAACTTAGAATAGACTAGAAGAATAACTCCATAATAAGAGGGTGGAAAGAGTGACCAATCCCTGAGCCTGAGGGGGATGAGGAGCAAAGCTGAGGCAGAGAAACAAGTATGTTCCTTTCTCTCTCCCTTCCCCTCTGCCTTCAAATTCCTTAAACTTTTTCCTTTTTTTTCTTCTTTTTATTCTATTCTGGGCACGGAAGACGGAGCTGAGGTCATGTCCTTTTTTCTCTCTTATTGCGTGGAGATGAGGAAGTAGGCAGTCAGTAGGAAGAGGGGGTTGAGACTTGAGACCTGGCAAGACTGGGATGTGGGTACTGAGTAGCCTGATGTGGGAGGAAGCTCACCCTCCTCTCTTCTCCATTCCAGACCTGCTCATTAGCAGTACAGGGTAACAGTGAACTGCTGAACCACGGTCTGCATGACGCACACGCGGGTGGATTGCCCCGCAGCCTGGCAACCATGGAGAAGTGGGGATGCAGAGGCTCTTTCTGGCTTCAGTGATGAAACTGGGGCATGCATTCTTATATAAGCTTGTAAACAGAGAGGGTGCAGGAGTCGTTGGCTGGATCCCTCCTTCAATCACAGATGACTGGGTGCCTCCTGTCTTTTTTAGCTGTGGACCCTATGAAATCCCCCACCCAGATAAAGTTATTCCTCTAAAATAGTGGTCAGAATGCAGTACAGAAATCAAGTGTTAAATTCTCAGGAAGCTCCTAATTTCTTGCTGATAAAGACTTCTTTTTTTCCCCCTCTTCAGAAATTCAAAGAAGCCATTAAAACGTTGAGCCCTGTTCTATTTCACAAAATATATTATAGTTCCTTCTCAGGCTTCTACCTTTGGCTTCGTGGTAAGGGAGGTGCATGGGGTAGTTGTATTAATGTGGGAGGTATGTATCCAGGTGTAAGGTGTGTGAAGACCTAGACTTGGTACCTTAAACACCTGGTGCTATGGGCTGGGAGGCTGCTCCCGTGACAGACCACCCCTCGTTCCTGCTCAGCCTTTGTGAAAATCCAGAGTGATTACATAGAAAGAATGGGATGAAGGAGGGAAGGGTTAGCAGGCTGTTTTCCCTTAATGGGCTTCAGAAGGATTTCAATATGTGTTGTTAGATGCTGGCAATAATAGGAACAATTAGAAAACTTCAAGGACTGAGTTTCTTGTAATCATGTCTTTTTAGGCATTTAAAGGTCAGAATTTATTACCTCAGCTGCATCCCACAGCTCTTACTTCCTTTGGGATACTTAATTTGCCACGCATGTTATATGACAAGACATCCCTTTCAAAACTAAGGACAAACAACTGTATTCCCCACTGCTTACGAGGGACAATTCATTGTTTTGTGCATCCCAAACATTTGTCTACTTGGCTTCCTTGGGTTCTGAAGGTAGCACGTTGAATACTGAGGGCTTGGACATGACCCGTTTTGCTGTAGAAGCTTCCCGGTTTAAGCTGAATTCAGAAGGAAGGGGCCCTGTAGATAGTGAAGGCAACAGTCCTGCCTATTTGACAATATGCACAGAAGACCGTGTGTTACAGATGTCAGTAGAGAAGTAGATATGTGGGACTCATGGCAGGGTCCATGGGAGCACATCACAGACAGGCTCTAGAGCCCTGGAGCAGGGTCATGTCATCTGCTGAAGAGTTGCTTCTTGTCAGGCACGACAGTGGGCCTTGGTAGAAGAGAAGTAACGGGACGCGGGGCACTCGGTGACTGTGGCTGGATACTGACAGATTCACCAGGTAATAGGTTAGGAAATCCCAGCAGCAGCTTCCCAGAAGACAAAAACCAGATGGGAGTAGAGACAGAGGACATAACTGCATGACCAGGCAGCCCGGACCCTTCCTCCTTTAGTATATCTGCCCTGCTTGCATATGTACCTTTTCAGCATATATATCTTGGGGGCTGGAAGTTCTTTGAGGTAAAGCTATGGAAATACTCTGGGCTCCAGAGAGGTAGACTTGATATGTGGTTCAGGTGGCCAATGTCAGCTGTTATGCCTCATGTCACTTTAGGAGGAAGCTGACAGAGGCAAGTGATCATCTCCTTTGTGGCACCTACATGTTCAAGTTATTATCTGGGTCCCTGTTTACCTGCTCACAGAAGCCTACGTAACAGAAGACTACGTAACCTACATAAAAGAGGCTTAGGTAATGGAGGCCTTTGTAACAGAAGCCCAAGTAACAGAGACCTACGTGACAGAGGCCTATGTAACAGAGGTCTACTTAATAGAGGCCGGCGTAGCCTAGATAATGGAGGCCTACTTGACAGAGGTCTATGTAATAGAAGCCTATATAATAGAAGCCTACATATCAGGGGTTGGGCTTTGGACCAGCATTGCCTATGAAACAGAACAGCAGAAACCCTTAAACTTTCTTCTGAAAATTATACCCTGGGCATGCATATATTACATATGCACGCGCGTGCGCGCGCGTGTGTGTGTGTGTGTGTGTGTGTGTGTGTGTGTGTAGTAAGGACAGTTCCAGGAGCTTGTCAGTGCACTAAGCTGCATAAAACATTGATCTATTAGTATTGTGTATCAAAGTAGCTATTGAGACTTTAGAAGTAGGGAGGAGAGGCAGGCAAAGAAATCCATTCTCAATTTATAGCAGTTCCAGGCAACTGAGAAACTTCCAGCTGCCAGTCTCATGAGCAGATATTCTGGGATTCCTATTTTAGAGGCAGCCGTGTCGTGTGGCCAAGCCACGTTGTCTTGCATATTTTTTAGTGTGCCACAGGAATCAGAAGGAATGATTCTTTTCAGTATGTATGAGTGGACTTTGGTCTGGGCTGGTATTGAATCCTAAAAGGCAGTCAAGGTTTAAACCTTTCATCTAATAAGAAACCTTAGGAATGAAAACCCAGTTACAATTAGAAACACATCTCTAGACTCCCAAGTCTCCAATATAAATTTAACCTGACCAAGAATGTATTTGTTATATGAAGGGATAGGTATGTTTTGGATATGAGGGGAGCTGAAAGTACTTTTTACTTTCAACTATATAATTAAACCAACTAATAATTCTCTGCCCCCGGGGCTTCTGTGCCATGTGACTAACAACGAGAAGAAAGAGGATATGACATATGTAGAAACAAGTTTGGAATGGAATGTCTATGTCTTCAAGGGAGACTGGGGCCTGTCTGTCTGAGTACTGTCCTAGTACATATTGGGACACTCAGTCGTTCTGCTAAGGAAGTGTGAGACCCTACACACATCACTAAAGTTAGAAACAAAACTTTGTTTGATAGTTTTGTGCCCATATATAATAAACTTATTTTACACACACACACACTCACACACACACACACACATACATACACACAGCTCCCCCCCCAGGACCCTTCTCAACAAGTAGCCCTCCTATTTTTGTGACCCTTTGTGTGGTCTGCTGAGTTCAAGAAGAGTTTCCTTCACAAGAATTGTTCAGAGGTTATTTAGATAAGCAAGGTCAACTTATTTATGTCTACACCCCTGAAGAAAATGTCTCCTCCACTAACAATTCTTACTTGCCATTAATCCCTTTGTGAGGGTAGGAGATGGGGGCTAGGGCTGTGTGGGTCCCTCCCTAGTCCATGGGGAAATGGTGATGGGCTCAACCTTGTGCAGTGAGGTCATGAGTGCAGCAGCTAGGCCATGTCCAGGAGACATCGTTTTGTCACACCTCTCCCTGATCTTGTGTCTTGCAGTCTTTCCATCCTCTCATCCATGATGTCCCATGGGACTTGGAAAGGGTATATATA
>NW_026067959.1:1533935-1601862 GCF_014885135.2 Alexandromys fortis | reverse complement strand
ACTAATGTTTATATATATATATGTTATAAATATCCCACTTATAACAATCTCTGGACTTTTATGAAGCTTTTATCTATCCCCTGCTGTTAAGAAGTACAACAACTCTGTTCATATGTGAAATTTTTTTTAAATCAGAAAACATTTATGGTAATAAAATGTTAAATTGTTTTTAGTAGTTGCCATGTGGTGCTTTTAGCATCCTTGTCCATCTGTACCTGTTGCCATGGCAACTGCATGGGTGGTCTATGGAGGTGTGCTCTAGGAGTGCAATTTACATAGGCCACAGTGTAAATGATGTCTTGATTGGTCTGAGCTATGTGGGGAGCCTGTTTCTATAGATGTTCATCTCCCCCGGCCTCTGAGGCTGGATATTCTGTAGTATAAATACTCTGGGCAGAATACTATCTCCCCCCCAAAATCTTTCTTGGCAAGACTCCTCTGAGTTCTCACACTTTAAGCTTTTAAGACTTACCTATGTGTTAACTTGATATTTTTGACTAATGTTTATTAAAGTTGCATGTATATTCTTAAAACATAACTTTTAAATTAGTCTTAAAAATTGTGTAGGAACTATTTCATTTGTTTTATATTTTAATCTGCTAGAAGTAAAGATCAATGAAGATAGTTTAAAAATGAATTAAATAATAACATAGGAAAGTTTGAGTCTTGTCTTTTCTGAGACAGGATTTCTCTGCACACCCCTGGCTGTCCTGGAACTTGCTTGTAGAACAGGCTGGCCTTGAACTCAAAGAGATATGCCTCCCAGGCATAGAGATTAAAGGTGTGGACCACCACCACCTGGGAGTCTTCTTGAAAGAGACATCCCAGGTGGTGCTTGGAATCCCAGCCTTCTGGAGACCATAGAACTCGCTCACTCAGGTTAGCTTGGTAAGTTATGGCAAGAGCTGGGGAGGAGAAAGAGAGGGACAGAGGGAGTGACTGAGCAGACACTAAAAGCGGCACTGTCATGCCATGCTTAGTGTGACTCACGCTGTCATGTGCGAATGCATTCCCAGTTGCTCCTGACCACATCTCACAATGATCTACACTGCCGTGATTAACAGTGGAACACGCTCCACCCTTAATTCCTCTGCACGAGGCTTTTCAAGCGCTCTTTGACATCAATCTCATTAAGCAGGAGCAACTGTTTTCACTTTGTCTTCAAGCTCTTCAAAGCATTTGGCTCAGGCCACAACTACAAACTACAGGGTTAGGCTCTGAGGAGAAACTTTAAATCATTGTGGCGGAACTTTTCTTTTTTTCCTTCTGAACTCTTAGCCTTCTGCCCCACTAAACTAGACATTTTTTTTTCTTGAGTTTCCTTTTCAGGTAGGAAGGCATAGTCATATGACAGAATCTTAGCCCCTGTGGTTCAAAGGGGGAACTTCTACTATTTCCTTCTTTCTCTTGTTTAAACGTAAGTGTTTCAAACAAGGATGGGTGGAGCTTCAGCAGCTCTCTTGGAAATAAAATTACATGAGGGTGATACTGAAAGAATAGTGAATAGGAAACTAGCAAGAGCCTCCATTGAGGAGTGCACTAGACATCAATTAGCTCTTCTTGTGTTTCTTACATATAACCAAATATGCTAGGTAGGCTACTTTAGAAGTTTCCATTGCCATTTCTAAGTGTAAATATATCTTACTCAGCTATATAGCTTTCCCTCTGGTCATTCCACCAGCTGTAATTCACAATGATCTGGCCTGCTCCGTCAGACAGTAGGTAGACACTGCACTTATTTAAGATAGTGCTCAGATTCCCACCCTGTAAGAAATGGTGCACCCATGCCCTTCCCTCCTGACCAGTCTAACAATTAATTAACCATGCTCTAAATTGGAGTGCGTTCGAGTCAATCTAATTTTCTTTTTTAACCCGTCCCCTTTGTGTGTTTTATATCCTTAATATGCATAGATACAAGATATCTATGCAAATTCCTTCTTTTCCATTACTCTGCAGCAATAGAGATTATTGAATATGAACACTCCCCCAAGCCTAGGGATAATGAGCAAGTGCACCTTGTCAAATGGAGAAAACACCAGTAGGAGAAAATAACCCAGGAATTCTTAGCCTTATCTGTTCACACAAATCAGACTTGGACTGTGGTATATGTCTCCATGTCCCACAGGATGAGAATGCAGAGTTTGTCCTTTCTGGAGTAGCACCCTAGTCCACCTCTGCCTTCTCCCACAGTGTGTAGGGTGTTCATTTTTCCTCTTTCTTCTTCCCCTCCTCCCTACTTCCCTCCTTCTTCTCTCCTTTCTTCTTAACAAATTTCTCTGTTTAATTAGCTTATCAAAGAAGAGTTCAACATGTTGTGAGGAATTGATTTCAAATTCAGTTCTTTTCCTGTTATTTCTCTCACTGGAAGCCATGGTTGTTGTCTGAATTTATTATCTTGTGCATTTTCCCATTCAAATAAGCTTCTCAGATTTTTGCTTTTCCAGGAAGTCTCCTTCTGTGGACTGACAGAGGACAGTTGTGTCTACTCAGCTTTGTTTACGCAGTAAATCATGCATCGAGGTCTTCTCTGTGTTCAGCGCTCTGAGATGCTGCTGGGAGTGGGAACATTCATTCTCTCCTGGATGAATTTGACCAGCCCAAGGGGAAAAGGCTCTACTAGAGTACTTCACAAGTGTGAAAGAGCAACATGAAGTAGGAATTTTGATCTAGAGCCTAGCTAGGCAGTTCATTCCATGGAATTCACACACACAGATATCAGCAAGCCTATCTTTCTTGGCATGACAGATGTAGTGTGTCCTCCAGGCCCCCTCATCATCTCTACCTTTTCATCTTTGTCCGAAGAGACAATTGGTGAACTGAAGGAAATATCTTGTTTGTTCTTTTCTTTCTGGTCAGGTCACCCACTTCCTGTATTCACTCTACGAATCCTTAGGCTATATCGTTACTTGTACATTGGAATGGAGTTGTCAATTCAAATATGAATACATAACCAGAGCGGAACATAAACACTCATCTGATTAGATATTTGGGTGTTGCAAATGAAGGCTAGAATGGAATCCAGTCTTATCTACTTTCCTCGTTGCTTTTTCCAGGACACCTTCTCTATCTCTGTCACAGTGACTCATATTTGTATGTCTGTGACAGTGGCAATGGTGATTAATACTGAGCTTGGATAAGTACCAGGCGCTGTGCTAAGAACTTGATCTGGGTTACCTGTTTAAGTCTCACAGAAGGCCCCAGAGTATGCATTGTTACTATTCTAGTATTAGTAATGAGACCAATGCTCAATTAACTAGTACGACCAAAGCTGTACAACCAGTAACTGTGCTTTGCAGGATACATTTTTGGTCCAGGCTTTGAAGAAAATGGCTTTATTATTTTGACCTCACACGGAAGAAAAAGAACAAACCTTTTCATCTTTCTTTCTTTTTTTTTTTAAAAATAAGAACCTAATTCCTACCACAGGGCCCAAGATTACATCTCTAAGTGACTCTAAAATACCACATCTTCGGACTCTTTCATAGTCTGAATCAAGACTTACTTTAGGAGTGGTGTGGGTTGGCGATATAACCATTCAGTCCATAATAGCAACCAAGAGTCAGGGCAATTATACAGTATAACCAAGCTCAATGTTGTTAGGTGACAAAGCAAGGCCTGGACATCAGGTTTTGGAATGAGAAGGGTTTTCATGTTATTTTCAGTCAAAGAGTAGTAAAAGAAGAAAGCAGATTTTTGGTACTGCTGCGTGGCCTTGAAAGAACAGAGATCAGGAAACACTAACCCCCCAAAATCATAAAACATAAGCCAGTCATTTATATGCCAAATAAACAATAATGTTTTCATTTTTATAGGCAAAAATCCTTATCTCTTTTCATCTAATTCAGAGTCAGTGAGCAATTCACTCAATAATTTAGAACTTGGTCTTTGTTTTTGGAACATATGAACACATTAAAAAATTTTAAATTAGAAAAAATAATTTTGACAGAAAAGGCTTGGCTATTATAACAAAGTTTATCTCTTGCAATTTTAAAAATGTATCTTCCACTTATTTTATAGTATACTAATGTTTTGGTGAGGCTTGCAGCCTTTTGCCAACGTTTTCAATATTTTATCAGTCAAGATTTTGACAGGAGACAGATGGCACATTAAGACTGGGTGATTTGAAAAGACTGAGAAGAAGAGACTGCACATGTGGGAAGGGGTGTGGCTTAGGAGACATGGTGAGGGATGGTGGGTAGCCTGGTGCCAATAGGGGTTCCTATTACCTTCGCTAGCCTTAAAGGGACAGACGAAAAAGATGCTAGAGTCTGAGTTATGTAGAGATGACTGCCTGATAGGCACCATGAGTATCAGCCGAGGTATGGTCACCACACTCCTCAGGATGGTGGAGCAGGTGGCAGTGGACCTGCTACTATCTTCTCGCCTTTTGTCTCCTGAAGCTATCTCCAATGGATGGACCCAACCAGTGCAATGGAAATGGTTCTACTAAAATATTCTACAAGTAAGAGTGTTCTAGGGCAGAACGCAGGGTTGAAAAGCATGGAGAATAAAAGAGAAGATTGTAGTGAGGCTACCCAGCATCATTACCCTATGCAAGAAGATAGAGATACGGGAATGTGGCTTCTCTGCCTTTTACATCGCTCTGTTAAGTTTCAGATGTGGGAGAAACACAGTTTGTTTGACTATATACTATATACAATGGGGAGGGGCAATGGAGGTAGGCTGAGTTTTCGGTAGCTCCTTCAGCGAAAGGGTATGGAGAAAGTGACTTACTGCATTCTGCAGGAATCAAGACCTGGGACTAGAGTTACTATAAATCGTATAAAGTATGTTGGTTTCTTTGATTGGACTGCTTTGGCACCAAGACCAAAGTTTTGACAGAAATTAGATCCCAGTTCATGGTGACGTTTCGTGGAGGCTGACAGCCTCTGAGTCTCAAAAATTGTGGAAACTGAGGCCTCTATGTCTGGATTCCAAAATGTAAAGTCCCTGTTCTATGGCTGACCAGGGCTCAGCCAGGGTGTGTTAGGCCATATTCTTTGCTTCATCTTGAACAGAGGGAGAGAGCCGTGCTCCACGGAAGGTGTTGCCATGGCAACATTTAGCACAGTGTCTGGCACACAGCAAGCATTCCGTAAATGTTAGATGTTCTGCCCTGGGTTGTGCTAGCAAACCCTGCCAGCATGCAGCAGAAGCCATTTTTTTTAAACATAAGGAAGATACATCTGCTAAAACACCGCCTTCTAGAAAAAATTAAAGTGGGCTTTCAAGTGGGAGATGTTTGTTCTCCGAGAAATGATTAACGCTGGATTTTCGCGTGGTCTCTGAGACAGCACAACTGAATCCCTGTTTTCCTGCAGTATGCGAGGACACAGGAGTGTGCTGAGGCATCAAAGAGGATGAAGGTTTAAGCTGCGGTTGGCCTAGGAAGCAGGGATGCTGCTCTCTACTGATGGAGTGGATTCTGATGGGCGGTGGCAGCCAAGGTCACAAGCTGAGCACTGGCACAGCCTTCATCCTCTCTTCCACTGGGTGCCCCTTGTGTCGCAGGCTCTTTCTCAGCAGTAAGTGGCCAAGCGACCATCAGCCCTGTGTGGCCGTGAAGCGACTGATTCGCACAGAAAATGAATTTATTTTTCTTTCTAATAAAACACTTTATTAACTTCGATAAGTCCCCAAACTTTAAATCATAGAAAAAGAACAAACCACAATTTAAAATCTCTCATGCAGGAAGAATTTCTATTGAAGTAGTTCCTCACCATTCCTTAGGGCTTTTATGAAAAAATACTTTCCCTCATACCCACAACATGGGCTTTTCTGACTTGAATGTCCTCTTTCTATTCAGTCTCAGGGGCTCCCCTAGCATCTTTTAATTCTGCCAATGGCCTCCTTGTCCCGTACTTGGGGTCAGAGATCTCTAACTCTCCTTCTACTTCTTCCTGAAGAAGATTCTCCACCTCCGCACACTGTCTCCCTTTATTGAAATGCCACTTTCCAGGCAATTTGCCACCGTGGAGACTCGGGTGGGCGTCCTTTCTTCCAGCTCCTGAACCTCAGCTCTAATTCTTTCTTAATGAGATCTTTCCTTCTCCCGTCTCTTCCCAAATTAAACTGCTTGATTTAGTCCCTTTAGGACGAGTTTCATTATTTCCTGTACATTTCATTTCTTTCTTAGAAATTGCTTTTCTCTGCTAGAAAGCTGCTTGAAAACACGTTATGAATTTACAGAACCAGAAGTAGAACCAGGGTTTCACTCGGCCGAAGCCCATGCAGCAGAAGGAGGCATTTTAGAGGGTATTGGGAATGGAGGGGCACCGAGAACTCCCGTCCACATCACTGCTAGACCGTGCCGAGCAAACCAAGGGCAACGTGTCCCTTTGGATGGAACACATGGTTGATGAGACTTGATGGCCCCTGTTCCATCTTGGGAGCCGGGGGAAGCATTGCCTCTTTGTCAACAGGGTAGTGATGTCCTGCCTCCTAAAAGACGGCAACTAAGAGCAAGAAGGCTTTTGTCTGGGCTGGGGTCTCAAAACTGCTGTCTGGGGACAATCTGAATTGATCTTTATGGAAGGCATAGGTAGCTCAATGATGCTGAGCTCTGTGCAGTTAGATTTCTTTTCTGAATTAGCAAATCAATGTATAAATCTGCAGCTTTGAGAGTATTTTCTTTATATTCTTTTTTGTTCTGAAAATGGAAGAAAATATTTACCTAAGAGAGTGGGACACTACATGGCTGCAGCGAGTCCATAGAGATATCTGCCCCTCCCCCATCTTTCTGTCTGTCTGTCTGTCTCTCTCCATACATACACACATGTTTGTATGTATATAATGTGCATGTGTACATATTAAAAACACATTAAATGTAACTTTTCCTGGCTGTTTCCTGTTTAAATTTTGGTGGAAGGACAGATTGACAAGGTGGATGCTGGGAGGAAGAAAAACACAGGAACTGGATAGCAGGAGGTATACTGGATGTCGGTGTGTGGGGAAGGAGGGAAACAGGGTGAGTCAGAGAAGAAGGCAACGCTAGAGTCTTAGTGAAGGCCTTAGCTGATAAGGACGGCTGAAATCAGGATGACAGTGTTTCAGAGTTCCCTCAGAACTAAGATGAGGCCGCCAGGACCTCGTATGAACACCAATCAGTCATGGGCACAGGCTGTACCCGGGAAGGGGTGTGACTTGTTGGAGGTGACTTTTTTCTCCATACAGCTGTAAGCAGCATGTCAGCCCTCCTGACATCCTAGACCTGAGCATCTGGATCTGTGCACCTTGCACTCTAAACTGTTCCACTGGCTTGTTTTGTTGGTCTCAGTCTTCAAGAGGCAGAGGTTCCCAGTAGCTGTGGCAATGTCCTCTTCTAGAGTCTGCAGGTTTGGTTCTTCTTCTTCTTCTTCTTCTTCTTCTTCTTCTTCTTCTTCTTCTTCTTCTTCTTCTTCTTCTTCTTCTTCTTCTTCTTCTTCTTCTTTTCTTCTTTTGTAAACAACCTTATTTTACATACTAATCCCAGTTTCCTCTCCCTCCTGTCCTCCCACACTCCTCTCCTTCTCCCTATCTGCTCCTCAGAGAGGGTGAGGCCTCCTGTGGAAAGTCAACAAAACCTGTCACATCACTTGAGACAGGACCAGGGCCCTCTTTCCTGTATCTAGGCTGAGCAGGGTATTCTTCCATACGGAATGGGCTCCAGAGAGCCAGTTCATGCACAAGGGATAAATACTGCTTCCACTACCAGGGCCCCCACAGGCACACAACTGTGACCCACATTCAGAGGGCCTCGTATAATCAGACTTCTGCTGGTTCCCCAGTTGTGAGTCCCGGGTCAGTGAGATCCACCGGCTGGAGTCAGCTGTTTCTCTGGGGTTTGTTAAAATCCAGAAAAGTATGTGCTTGCCATCTTGGGTTGAGTGGAGACTGGAGGATGGCTGTTTTGAAAGGCAGGTGTATATTTTTGGATTGCCACAGTAGCCATATGAGATACCTCTTCCAGAACACAGTGGAGAAACAGTAGATCCTAGAGCCTGTCTGTGCTTGCACTGTAGTCCTCACTGACAGCTTCCCCAACCCCTCCCTACCGCTGAAGAAATGGGAACTAGCAGAGGGCTAGTCCTTAGTCTAGGCCACTGTCACTCTGGTTATTGCCAGTGTGCCGTTTCGCCAGATGCAGGGAACAGTTCTCGCCTCTTGCATTTGCATAGAACTATTTGTGAAGATTAGGGTAAAAGTCTGTAAGGTTTTTACAATTGCTCAGAGATAAAGTTTGTTCTGTAAAAAACACAAGCTATTTTAACAGGATCCACAGAACACACTAATCCTGGGTTCCAGGGAACAGAGGTGTTGAATTATGGATTCTGCTGTCTTCTTCATATCCCAGACGTTCTATGACTGATGGGCAGCAGAGGGGAAGAGAAGAGATTAGACACATCCATAAGTGGGTGGCTATCTCCTGATAAAAGCCACAGCTTTTATGTGACGATGACCACATGAAATAGTTACTGCAATGTGGAGAACTGTTGATCTCCCTAAATCATGGCATGCTGCGTTTCAGTTTTTGGTGGTGCAATTTCTTTCCCACAGTTTAACAGCTAAAACACCTTGCAAAGTTCTTTCAAGGTAAGCTCAATAGTCCAAACAATTCCTAAGTGGTGTCTTTTTGTTCCTGAGTCATAGTTTATTGCTGACTTCACCAAACAAATGGGTTGAGGGTTTATTTTTTTTTATTTAGTTTTTTTGTTTTTGTAATGGAGGGAATTCCTCCCTATTCCAAGTACACTTACAGGTTTTACCTATTTTTATTAATTCTTTGAGAATTTTGTACAATATATTTTGATCATTTTCACCCCCTCTTCCCACTCTTTCAACTTTCGTATCCACTCACTTTTGTGTTGCTCTTTTTTTACACCCATCAAGTATAATGTTGCTGCCTATACTTTTAGATATGTGATCTTCCACTGGAGCATGGTGGACTTACTGGGTTGACTGACACCCTTGAAAAAAATGGGCTTGTCCTTGCCTGACAGTTATCAATTATCAGTAATTCCTCAGCTAGCATTGGGACGGTGTGAACACCTCCACCTTCCTTGCTATGATTCGGTCTTGCTTGAACTTGCCAAGCTCTTGTATGCACTGTCTTCACGCTTGTGAATGCCTATATGTAGCTTCCCTGCTGTGTCCAGCAAACGTTTCCCTGCAGTCCCCTGCTGTGCCTCTGACACTCTTTTTGCTCTGTCTTCTGCAATGTTCCCTGTGCCACGATGGGAGGGAGTGTGATATAAATGTCCTGCTCAGGGCTGAGCATTCCATTGTCTCTTCTGTGCCTTGTCCAGTTGGTCTCCTTGCTAAGTCCTATCTACTGCACAAAGAAGTTTCTGTGATGAGCGTTGAGACTTATCATAATGAGTTGCTTTTGCCAAACGCTTTTTACAAATTAAGCGATATGATTATATAACCCCCTCCTTAAGGTTGTTAATAAGGATGGTTTTAAGGTCTCACACTTCTCTTACACACCTACAATAAACATCACTTGGTTATAATGTATCCCCCGCCCCACATTGTTGGACTCAACCTGCCAAGATTTTACTGAGGACTTCTGCTCTGTCTTGGTGATCTTTGCTAACCTTTCTTCCTTTCGATGTGTCTACAGCTCGGCCAATGTTTGGAGGAAGCAATATCCCACTTGTAGAGCTTATGCCGCATTAGTTGTTTGCCTATAATTACAATAGCGTCAGCTGGGAAAGTCCTACAAGTAGGCAACCTTAAGTGTGTCTCAAGGACAAAGACAGGACTGGAACTGGAAGCATAAAGTGGTACCAATAGAAGTACCTTACCTGTGCCTTCCCCTCTTTATTTATAGGTGGAGTTTGAAGGTTCAAATTTGGGTCTGTGTTACACCTGCAGAACATATGCAGTAATTGGCAGCCCATGAAGCCTATTTGTAAGGCGTTCCTTTAACCTGAGTGCTGAGTCTATGCCATGGGCCGCTGTACCAGTTGCTTTATTATCTGCAAGTTGGAGCTTTCAACAGTCATTTGGATGAAGACACCACCCCACATGATGTTTTTATGGAAATAAATCCACATGAACTTAAGGCCTGATTGAGTCATCTGAGACAGACAGATTTCATGTATTTGCTGGCATCTTAGAGGGAGGGTTCTACTCTTAGCCTGAGTCGCTTTAGACCAATATGACATTAATGGGATCTTTGGTGTCACAACGAAGTGAAGGGTCAAGGTCCATGTAAAGGTCCCATCTCACAATCTTTCCTATTCGGGCTTCGCCTTCATTGCTTATAATTGCAGGTCATAGAATTTAATGCACCTCTATGTGTCTCTTATATTGTATATCTTGATCCCATTCATTCCCCCATCCCCTAGCGTTCACCCTCTGCCCCTGCAATTTCCCCCACCCCCACAAATAAAGGAGAAAAAGAATTTAATGTGCCTCTACGTATGAGTAGAAATCCACTTATGCAAACAAAGCATCTCTTAGGGGACTGGATGATTTACTGAGTAATTATCCTAATTAGACCGAGAAAATGTAGGTTTGGGGGTGAACTTCTGGTCATCCAAAAAGTTCTCTTACTGATTTAAAATTCATGGGAATACTTTGTTTTTAGGAGCTGTGATAAAAAAGACACTGTATTTTTGCTTTTTATGGAGCTAGATCTTATCCCACACAAAGATGTAGACTTCTCAGTGATATATGCTTCGTGCATTTGAGTAATACTCTATTACTCCTCTTAAAAACACTGGGGCGTTCTGAAGCAGAGCAGAAAAACGGCCTTGGCTACATTCCATTCTCCAGGATGGTTTCCTTCAAAGAAGGCCGATTTCAGATGTCATTGAGAGTTCTTTGGGGTGTGCTCCTTGGGAAGTGTCTTTAATGTCGTGGGAATGTTGTTTAGACTGGGGATAACACTTCCATCCACTGTCCACAGTGCTACTTCCATCCCAGAATGTGTTCCAGGCCCGTGTCCTTGAGATCCAGTACATTCATTATGTGTTACATGGTGCAAGCGGATTTCTTTTGCCTTTTAATGACCACCAGAAGACAGCCCAGAGACAAAACAGTTGAAACAAACTAGGTCAAGTTGAATTTTTTTTCATGCTGAATTAACTCCTGAATTCTTATTTGTGTCTGCTTGCCATCTTTTCCTGTTGGCTAGAACATGATGAAGTAAGAACTTTCCAGTTTACCAGCCAGTGATGGAATCCAAGAGCAGAATGAAGAGGGCCTCTGTTTGGTGGCAGCACAGGAGCCCTCTGTAGATTTATTTTTCTTCATAACTTCCTAGTGAAATCATTCCTGGTATCTTACAATGAAACAGCCATTCTTACGAGTGAAGCTTTGGCCTTATCCCCAGGTTGACTGGTCTTTGGGGATTTGCATATATATAGAGAGATCCACAAGTATTCATCTTAATGGACCACTATCTCTTTCTTCTGAAGCCTAAACTGTGTGCTCTGGTCACTTTCTGTCTTTCCCCCGAGCTCATTGAGAATAGATCTGTTTTCAGGCATGGTTCTGTGTGGAGTGATGATTGACATGTTTACTCTAAGGACAGGTGCTGTTCCCACTCATGTTGTTTAGCCTATGCTATGGAGACATTATTTTTAGGGCTGAGGAGCTCATGGAAACATATCAGGAAATTGCCCAAGTTTAGAATAATGCGGGTCCTTTGGTTAGAGCTCACTCCTTCCCACACCTTCTAGTTCCAATTGAGAACTAGAAATAGGGATACACTCAAAGACTAAGAATAAAGGTAGATTTTTTTAAAGGTAATATTCCTCAAACCTTCTAAGTTAGAGGTTTCCTGGTATAGTTGAATTGTACAACAAGGTTTTTGCTATACATTTAAGATTTGGGTTTTATAACCAACAATCTAGCGGCTGAACTGAACAGCAAAGGCTCATTTCAAATCATTTGCCTAAGAAACATCCACGTTTCCCCTTGCAGTGCTATAGCCTTATCTGTAGGTTACCTCGTAGCCGTTCATGACCTACTTTCCTTGGTTTCCTGGTTCAGTGAGCTTAGAGGAGTAGCTGGAGAAAGGATGGGGATTGAAACAATGGGTCCTATTTCACACAGGTGAAAAGCAGGCCACTTCCCCTTAGGGAAATCAGCAGGCATGTATTGGTCAGGAGAATGAATCTCCATGACCTCTGCCTGTAGAAAGCACAATTGAGCAATCGTCCCACCTGCTCTGCTTTGAAATCCACCGCTGTATTTGTGCCCAATTCTCATTTTCTAAACCTTGTTTCTAGGTAACGCCTGTACGCCACATGTTACAAGGTTCCATTTGGGGGAGATAGGAGACTCCTGTGATGCTCAGGACATACTTTATGCCGTTTGCTTTGAAGTTTCTTAGACTTGATCTTTTTATTCTTCCTGTTTTGTTCTCTAAAGATGAGATTTTATGTTGCCAACTGTCACCATGTGGCTGAGAACGACTTTGAACTCCTGAGCCCCTACCCACCCCTATCCTGGCCTCTGAGGGTTGAGACTGGAGATACTCAGCATCATGCCTGGCTAGAAACTGCATTCTGAGACCACCCCTCCTCCTGCCTTTGGCCCTCTCACTCCCTACATTGATCCATTCTCCCTCCATTCTTCCCTTCCTCCCACTTGCCCTCCTCTTCCTTGTCAGGGCTCAACCGGAACACTTCAATGGTCTCTCACTACCGCACAGCTTCTTCGTTCTCCTTTCTCAATAAATCTCTTTTTGTTTCTAATCCTGTCTTGTTTTCTGCTTCCCAGAGGATCTGGATGAATTCAAGGAACAAAGACATAAGCTAGTCACAAACGCCACACGTAGATACACATAAAATAATTTTAGGAAAGGACAAAACTTGCTGAATTTGCTCTTATCAAATCAAAAGTTATTCCTCATGACTAAGAGAGAAACTGGAGCTTTAAGTGTGTTTCTCAAATTAAAACTGGTGAAGAATTTTCTAGTACACTACAGGCAAGTAACTAATAAAAACAAAATAAATCGCTAAAAAGACATGAAATATGTTTATGATTAAAATAAACCGACCCAAAATTATCCTGTATAGTTACAGTATCAGATCCTAAAGCTGTAGTTTTGTCTGCAGTTGTCTGATGGCAGACTGGTGACAGTTTTCAGCCTGGCACTACGACACTCTGAGCAGCCCTGTACTGTTGTACCTCTATTTGCATGATCCAAATATTGAAAATTCAAGCCACCAACTTTCTTGGGGCTTTGAGGTTTCCATATGATAAAGACTGGTTTAGGGAGGTTGGTAAATTGTTGGTTGTGTTGGATGGAAACTGTGTCTACTTCATAGTAGGCTTCAGAAGTCTTTGGCTACAGAGAACTCTGTGGTTTGTGGTTGACCACAGACATATTTCTTAGTCTTTCAAGATGCCTTGGGAGTGGGCACATCAGACCCTCTTCAGTTTCGAGCAGCTTCAAAACTTGTGTGGGGAACTTTGATGCTGGATGCTTCCTTCCTTATCCAGATTCCAAAATTGGTCACTCCTCTGTACCTAGAAGCCAGGTAAATATGTTCAGTGACCCCTCGGACTTGAGTGAACCCCGAGTCAATGTGGCGAAGCTTACAAAGTGTATGATCCCCCAAGTTCTACTTTTGCTTTGATTTTTGAAGTTTATTTATGTGCTAGACACAGTTTCTGCAAACATGTAATTTTGACCCTCCACCTGTGGTTAACAAGAGCTAGAAGTAGAAACACGTGGAGGCTCGCTGATAATTTTGAAGCATTGAAGTGGTGCACTTGCAAAGACAAAGAGAGAAGTAACAACTTCTGCTTTCCTGAAGGCTGTTTCATTATTTGCAGTAGACTCAGAATCTGGCAATGTTGACATTTCAGTTTTGTAGTCTTTTTCTACGGTTTTTTCCCCCTGTGTCTGAAAGCACACAGTGTGACTAAGTGTGTATTTATTGTCATCCTCTGATTGACAGGTTGAATGGTCCAAGTACCTTGAATTCACCTTATTGAGATGGGCAAAGCGGGAAAAAGAAACTGGGAGTTGAGAGGGGTCGGAAGTAAAAAGATGTGCCGCAGATAGGAAATAGAGAAAAAAACCCACATCAAATCATCCTCCTGCTGTGGAAAGCAGAACGGGCACAAGAGTGGTCAATGCTTGCAATTTTCTTTTTGTTTCTAGTGTCTGTAGGAGCGTCCTCAGCACCTGGAAGAGTTGATGGCAGCCTAGAGCTCATGCCTCATAATGTACCACCCTGAAGTCCTCTAAAAAGCCATTTATTAGTGCTAGGTCAAGAGGCAATTTACAACCCGGTCAGTCAGCTCATTTGGAAACCCCTGAACTTTGGTAGACTTTGCCTGCCCTCTGTGAGTCAGTTTTGTAAAGACGACACAGCTAGATAATACGTTTTCCACCACACACAAATAACCGAGGCTGTTAGGCTGCCTGACAAGGTCTCTTCATCATTTTTGTAGATGAATCTATAAAAGCAAATTAAACCAAATAAAAAGCATCGAATTTAGAACATCTGGATGAATTTATTTCTTATGTGGTTTCTTAATCATCAGTAATAACAGACCCCAACTGTTTTTTTGATATTAAGTTTTTTCACTTCAAGTCTCAAGTAGAGTTACTGGCATAGGGAAGCCAGTGGCTAAAGGAGAGATAAAATTTTCCAGGCCTGTTAGCTCAGAGTCCTCTTTCACATATTTCACAGATAAATCATAAGCTGTGGCAACCCAAAGATACTCATTTTAATACCAAACTAACATTAATAAAATTGCACAACCCAAAGGATGAACATATTGTAAAGTTGTTTAGTGTGAACGGGTGAAATATGAGCTATTAATTACACATTCTTTACGGTTCAGTGTTTATGGAGATAAGAGAGTTTACTACTCTTGAAGAGGACCCGAGTTTAGTTCCCAGTGCTCAGGTCAGGCAGTTCACAGCTACCTATAACTCTAGTTAAAGGGGATCCAACCATGGGTACCTATACATTTCTTCACACACCCACACAGAGGCATACATACATATACATAGTTATATATAAATTGTAAAGATTCACTTTTAGAGAGATGTATCTTTGTTTTGTTTTCTGTGCAGATGCCTGATGTTGGCAATGAGGAATATAGATTCTACTTGAATTTTCATTTCTTTGTTGACTTATGTTGAATGAGCTAGATTGGTTGAATTTGAAGAGAGATCAGCAGATTAGAATGAACACACAGAAAATGATGGTAAGGACGCTGCTAGAGAAAGTACCTTTGGAAAGTTTATTTCTTGGGGGCCTTCCCAAGTTTCCGGATTGTGAGCTAACAGGCACACAAGGGCTTGTCTACTCCGGTAATATTATCTCCTTCTTGGATCTTTGATGGGGTTGAAGACTAGATAGTTACAGTTACAGTTTTCCTTGTTATCGGACTCAGAAAAGAATCTCACAAAAGAGGTGTAAAGAGTAAAAGGTTGAGAGATATAAAAACTTACATTGTGTATCTAATAAAAATGTTTTGAAGTGTAAAAAGATAGCTTTTATCATTGTTACTAGAAGTTATGATAGAAAGTGAATTATATATAAAACTTTGGACTCACCAAGCTAGGATAGATAATGGAGTATTTTCTCTGAATTTGCCAACTGCAAATGGACTCCTCCAATCATGCTTGGTTTTATCTTAGGTCTCTGGACCATCCAACCTCTGCAAACACAACCCACAACCCCCTACAAATATCCATGCATCCACAGGACTCCTTATTTAATGAACTGGGCAGCTAATTTCAAGATATTTAATATCTTGATTTAATATAATAGTGATTTAATATAACCTCAGGTTACCGAGAGAGGTGGATCAGACATCACTGTGGATTCTGACTTTATTTATTTAATAAGGCAGTCTTTATTCTGATGTTTATATGTGGGATTCCAAATGACATTATATTTGGGGAAATGTCTTGATTGCTGAACATATTAGAAATTCCCTAGTTTAGAGAAAAATCTCTGAATTTTGGGGGAGATGTAGAGAGATATTATGCTAAGGGAGGCAAAACAAAATCTAACACCAAAAAAGGGACTGGATCATGAGGCTCGATTCTCATTGGTCAGGGTCTGGCTGGTTGAGGTACAGAGATAGCATTCCTGGAGAAGGCTGGAGTAATCATGGACTGACCAAGATCTTTTTTGGGTTTTATAAAGTTACCAATATTTTCCTCAGAAATGGAAGCACCAGGGTATAGGCATTAAAATGATTTGTATGTAGTATATATTACATGCATATTATATATTTTATATAATGTTTATTTCCTAATATGCTCTTTTGTTGTCATTATGAATATTAGCAAAAATCAGTTTTAATTAGTACTTACTATACTTAAGTAGTGAGTTAATCTCACGGCTCCTTGTTGGAGAGCAGTCTTGTTCTGTCTCTGCTACCTAAGGGTAGCAATGAGCTTTGAGGAGAGTAAAATGGACACTCAGCAGATTCACCATCTTGTGCAATCTTTACTCTTGCCTTAGAGATACCATCATGTATTGGCCACACCACTTTCCTGAGACCCATCTACTGCTAGAACTGGGCTGCAGTTTGTTCCCACTGCGTTAACTCACAGCCTGGAAGGAAATGGAATTTCTCCTGTTGACTGCTTTTCTGCAGTCTCAGGGGACAGTGGTGTTCTGCTTTCTTGTATCAAATAATGAAATGGGTAGAATTAGTTAGCACCTAGTTAAAATAGTAAATATAACAAAATTAAACTGATAATATATCGAAGTGAAAGGCATATTCAAAGATGATATCTTCTTTGGTGTGCCAAAGACCGATGATGAGCTGTTTTCATCTCATCATTTATCCAGCTCCCAATGACTGGAACTTTTATATCAGGCTTTGTTTCTGGATTCCCAGTCTATTACCGCCCAGTTAAGTCATCCCAGTAACCTGAAGAGCAAACCACCACCATGCTTAGTATATTGACATAGCAATTTAGATGATCTCCTAGGCTTTAATGAGTTGACTGGTCCTCGAATGTCATTATCATCATCACCATTATTACAACTATTGTCATTATCATTAGTGATCTTCCATATAGTTACATTCAGTTGTCAACTAAATTAGGAGTTATCGGAAGCCTAGGCTGGGCAGTATATCTAGATCAGTCCTCAATGTATAGATGCGATAATAGAATGAGGATGACTCGATGGCTGGGCTTGGCTATGTTTGTAGACTTGAGTTCACCAATACTTTCTCCTAAGCTTATTGTGCCAGGGTGTTAAGGCTACTTCTTTAGTAGTTTGGGGCTATAGACAGAAGCTTTCAAGTTTCTTTGTGATAAGCAAGCTTCAGAAGTCATGCAGAAGTCATGACCCATCCTATTGGGTCAATCCGGGACTTACTCAAGAGCAGGGCATGGATCTGGGACGCACTCTTCTTTGAGAAGTGTCTTTTTAGATAGCTAATGTGGTGTTATCTATAATATTGAGTCTTTAAGAATCACAACCCCCAAATCTTATTCTTAGCAGGTTGGTAATAAGGATCATTTTGTGTTAAGCATCCAGCTTTATCAGAATGGGTCAATGTTATCTGCCAAAATTATTAACTTTGCAGTTTCTGTTTGAGCCCTTCCTTTCTGAGAGTAGATAGTTCACTATGAGTTGGAAAATTTTATCCATACTTTTCCTGAGAACTTGTCCGAACAGCAGCAACAAATCACACTTAATTGTTAAGAAGTAAAGACAAGAATGAGAAAAATCAACTTTTCCCCTGATTATCCAATTTAGAGTTTGACTTCTGTCAGTTTGTTGATCAATGGGGCTTCATTTGTGTCACCTGGCCCCATGATCAGGTGCTTGGGAGGACAAAATGATACTTAAGCCATCTTTTCTGTCCTTGGATAGCAATAAAGTTTGGGAACTAGTGTTTAGAAGCAAGGCTGATTCTGACTGGAAGCTTAGCATTTAGGATAAAAGCGTAACATTGCAAACAGAGAATAAAAAGCATAGGGTACTAAGTATTTCCATGGATTTTACGATTTCATCTATTCTCATTGTTTGAACTTTAGGTTTTAGACAGGGGCTTTGTTGACTTATTTCTTTCTAATGACCATTACTTTTGGTTGGCACTTGGTGTAACTTTAGGATAAAGCACAGGCACTGGTCACAGGCACTGGCATCATGTATAACCTCATTGAGACTTGGTGTGTTAGACAAGCTTCTACATAAATGGATGTGTGAAAGGAAAGTCATTTAATGTCACAATCACTTATTCCAGGTTAACGGTTGGTGTATAGACAAGTTTGTGCAACATAAAGCATTCTCTGCTAAAACTGCAAGAAACTGAACAGTTCCAGACATGTAAATCAATAACTGGACCAAAAATGAATTTAACTCCTCTAAAGGAGGAGCTAGTACCTTGAGCCACAGAAATAAGAATGAACTCCTGCCCTTTGGAGTTTCAGTCTGGATAGTGCACGTGGAAATGGATAATTCTGCCACTGCAGGGACTCTGCCATAGGGATGGGAGTATAGGACTGCAGGATACAATGACCCCAGCGGAGCAAGAGAGCCAGAGATGATCTGAGAGAACAGTAACATTTCGGTAGCTCTTAAAGTTTCAGTAGATTGCTGCCAGACAATGGAAGCCGTTTATTCTAAAGGTTGCATATCACAGCTATGGAATGCTAGAAGGAACCAAGATGTTCATGAGAGTCAGGCATAATGTAGAGCGAATTTCTGTAGTAGTGTACGTTTGGGATGCAAGTGAGAAAATTGGAGTTGGAGACCAGAAACTAAGCATTTTTGGTGTTTTAGCTCATCCAGAAGTTTGGTTTGAATAGTAGCGAGTTGATTAGCAATTAAAGAGAGGCCCTGGCAGTTTGAAGAAGTCCAGCTGCTAGAAAATAGAAGTGAGGCCAACATTTGAAAACAGGGCTAAGATTGTCCACATCTGGAATCCACTTAAGAGAACAAAGGATAAACAGGACATAAATACCTCTAGGACAAGGGTGGAAAAAGTCTAAGTTTAGGGTAAGTGGCAGAAACTCCAGGGGCATGCAGAGATGCTTGTCATTAGTCTGGGAGACAGACCCAAAAATGCTGGACTCCCGGATCACCAAGAAAGTAGGGCTACTTGGCGGGACTTGGTCATTAAGTCAAATCACTGATGTTCCAGACAAGTCAAAATTCAATGAAGTTAATGATATGACAGTATATGGAACTCCCCAGTTAAATATTATCCATAATTCCAGCCTTAAAAGATTGGTCTTAAAGTATAGTGAAGGCTAAGCCTAAAAATAAATATTAGAAGTCCCAACCTTTAGCCAGAAAAAGTAGAAACTTTACATGACAGAACCATTGAAATCCTTGGAAATAGTCAACTAACCTAACTGTATTAAAACAAAAATGTTGTTCTTTGCATATTTTCTTACATTTAATTCACTTCTCATTTTTTAATTTTGTTGGAAGAAAGAAATGAATGGGTAAGACAACTATAATTTCAAGAAACACAGTAAAATATGAGTCTACTTTTTTACAAGGTAAAAAAAAATTCTTTACTCTTAAGAAACACACCTACTTCATTTTTCCAGTGTCTTTGATTTCTACTTTTCTTTCAGTCCTGTATCTCAATGCCCACAAAACAACCACTATCTCTGAGGATCACATTACTACACAGTTTTCTACTGGGGCAAAGCACACCATTTTCAGTGATTTTGTGGTAGTTTTCCAGGAAAAAGGGGGTCTCTTTTGAAAGTGACTCAATACAGGCCTCCTGGGAACATTTGCAAACCAGATCTTCTTTAATTTCAATAACCAAAATCAGGTGATTATCATATGTGTAAATTCAAGAATGTCTGCTTAATTATAAAATAATTAAACTTCACCAGGTAAACTATAAATATACTTTTCATGTTTTCTTCTGTACCGAATGATTTGAAAAACATGTAACGAGGACAGGTATGTGGCTCGGTTGGTGGAGTGATTGTCTAGTATGTATGATGCTCTGGGCATAGACAAGTGTGCCTGTCCTCTTAGCACTCCAGGGTATGGGAAGAAGGATCAGAAGGGAAGAAGGATCAGAAGTTCAAGGTGATTTTGTGCTATGTGCTGATGTTAAGTCAACCTGGACTAAAAGAAATAAAAAAGCAATACACAACGAATTTCTTCAAGAGTATAAAATATCCTTTAATTGATTAAACAAATCATACCCAAACCAAAAGTTGCTCCTGTAAAAAACTAATCTCACTAGAAACTTCTATTAGGAAAAATTTTGAGATATAGGCATAATGTCTAGATTGCAACACCATCTCCCTATCCTTCCATTCATTAGAATGTTATTATAGTAATCTCAGGAAGATAATGGTGTCTCGCCAAGCGTTCATCAGTATAAATGAAGAGAAGTGAAAATGTGTGAAGTGTGTTTTTTTTTTTAAAAAAAAACAAGCAGGATTTAGGCTAGACTGTCTAAGATGGAAGGGGAAAGGAAGCAAAACTGTTGAGTTGTCTACCTAAATGGATAGGTAGAAAGAGAGGCTGTTTCCTGAAAAACAGGGAAAGGAAAAACAAAAACTTGTTGGCTAGCTGAATATAGGAATTCACTGCTGAGCATTTCATGTGAGAGAGGCAGCTCAGAAACTCATCTGGAGAGTTCAGATCAATAGGCAATCGCCCATGATGGGTAGCTAGTTAAGAATTAGTAGTTGTGGAGGTTCCAAGAGGTAGATCCCTCCATCATAGCTAGCGATTTGTACAACCAAGAAGTGAAGCTGCAGGACTCTGATAACAGGTTGGCAGATCTGAATGTCATCTTTTGTCCTGGGTGAGACACTCTGAACTGCCCTTCTTGAGGTAACAACCAATTAGAGGCTGTCTGGTTAACAGCACAGCCTTGTCCTCTCCTTAGCAGTTAACCCTAATGGGCCCGTCAATCACCCAGGTAGGAAAATGTCCCCCCAGGAAAAGCTGTCTGTTCAGAAGAATTTAGAAACAGTCCAGAGCTTACTGAAAACATAGGTAGGTTCTATGGACTCTTTAGCTCTTTTTTTTTCTCTCGTCCCTAGGCAACATCTACTCTACTGGATATAACACCCTTCATATGTTCTGTTTTGCTTTTCTCTTTCTCCTCTGAATTCTTTCAATGGAGATTGTAAGGACCACAGAATTGAAGAAGGCCATAGCTAGACCCTGGTGAACTACATGGGTTCATAACTCAAAAGAGAGCCTTAGAGAATTATTACATTTCATTGACTAGTGGATGCATTTCTGTATCTTTGCCTTGGTGCTTGCCTTTCTATTGGATTAATTGATACTTGAAGATAGGGGCTGCATTCTTAGTGTGGCAGATAGTCTTTTTACTTACTACATCAGTGACAGTAATGATTACCATCGAGTATCTGCAGGAATTCTTGCAGCACTCTGCCTAAGTTCTTTCATTCCATTCTCTCCATAACCCTGGTACGAGACTCACTAGTTCTGCCACATAGATGAGAAAACTGAGTTACAGGCAGTATCTTAGTTAGGGTTTCTATTGCTGTGAAGAGACACCATGACCAAGGCAACTTTTACAAGGAAAAGCATCTCTGACTTGGAAGGGACAACGTCTGCATTTTTGCTTTGTAAACTCAAGTTTGAAAAAGTCAGATACATGGAAAGAACTAATTGATTTTAATTAGTTTAAATTTGAAGATACATCACACTCAAAATTATGGATGTTCAGCTTCATGGGAAAACTGTGGCTGTGAAGGGGAGGTCTTCAGTGGATATTAGTAAGACAAAGCTTGTGATATTTCTGTGCATGCTTCAGATCTACCATAGAAGACATTTTCCTCACACTTGGACAAGAGACACTGTGTGAGTTTAAAGTACTTTTTTCCCTTAAAAATATAGCTTGGAAGGTTCTACTGCTTGAGATTCAGGGAGAGCCCATTAAAAATGCCGTGAGACAGAATGAAGAGGAAGCCACCCGTGCAGCCACACACAGCTCTTGTAACACTGCTCCTGAAAGTGATTAATTCAAACATTCGAAAGAAGGGGACTACGTGATGACCAATGCCAACAATCCTAGAACTAGAAGGCTAATGCAGAAAAACTGACATGCCAGGTCCACTTGGGCTGCCAAGTGAGTTTCAGGCCAGCCTAGCCTGCGGAGTGTGAAGTCTCAGGAAACAAACAGGCAAACAGGCAAACAATTCTAAGTGACGGCTAGAGGCCAGTTGCTCCACTTGCTTAGGATGCACAAGATCTTAGCTTTAATCTTCAACACATAAAACAAACAAGCAAGCAAAAAACAACAAACACAAAAACTTTTCATTGCCATGATTTTAGGAAAGGTTAAATGAATTGGAGTTCCGGACAATGTGTCTTTTGTACCAGCTCCCATGGTGTAATGGTTACTGCTTTGGACCCTGAATCCAGCGATCCAAGTTTGGATCTTAGGGAAGCTGTTACTTGAGGAAGAGACCTGGTCAGTCGTTCTCATCAACTCAGACCATGAAACCCTATATAAACATTCTGCCCACACACTGCTTCACAATGTGTCTTTGGTCTACAATAACAATAAATGTGATAACACCAATAATAAATCCTACATGTTTATCTAAAGCTAGCTAAAATTTATATTTTTACATAATTGTCTACAGTGACCCAATACTGAGTATAATGTAAACATAACACCAAATATAAAAATAGAGAAAAGATTTGTATGAGCCTGTTGGATTGATACAAAAACAACTTTTCACACTTTAATTGGTTGTGATTCCATTCACAAATGATCTCATTCCATGTAATGACAGACTATTTTCCACTATTCTCTGAGAACACAGGAAGAATAAACATCGCTCATCCAAGAAAGATTTTCAACCAATGAGGGCAGTTCTGAGCCAGACAACATTCCCATGAGTATCTGCAAACACTTGGGTACCTTAGAAAACAGACAAACATCCATCTGTTTTAGATGGCTTTATTGAGTTGCTGTGCTGTCATCTGTGGGGTCTGAGCTCAGTGACCTCACAGGTCTCTAGAGTCAAAGCACAGTGACCTATTGGAAGGAGAGAGAATTCCATAATATTAAGTGGAAAAGAGTGGTCTCTTTAGAGACCAGGTGACTTGCCCAAGCTGAAATTGTGTAGAAATTACTGTTTCTCTCCATGTGTTGTTGGCAGTACCCTGCGATTCCTAGTTCCGAAATCTGAAGAGCAGCATGTGGGTACCTAAGCTCAGCATCTTTACAGCTCTTCTCTGCTGCCTCAGACTGTTAATCTCCTGCGGTAAATGGCGTTACCCTTTTCGTAAGGTATCAGTGTGGCCCTCATACTTCTAGACATAATCCTGGAGTATTTAGGAGGTGGCCCAGGAAGGAGATACGATTTTGACAGTTTGTTGACCCCCGAGGGACTTGTTTGGCTTTCAACCCACCATCACTGTAGCCTTAAAGCTAGCCTAGAATTCAGCTGGTGGCGCAGCCGGGGCCAGGAACCATGAGTAATTCTGATATGAAACAGCACCAGGTGAATGAGAATCTTTTTTCTCCTCGGCTTTGTTTGACTTGCTCTTTGCAGGAGAAGATGGCATTCATTTCTTAGGCACATTATTTTTTCTTTTTTGCCTCAAATGAATCCTAACAAAAGATGTGCCGCTGAGAAGGAAGCATGCTTATTTTAGTATTTACCCTGAAAAATTACATATAACTAGGCAGGAAGGTGACTATTTCAGATAGGATTCAAATACACTAATTGGATTCTTCTTGTTCCGCTTCTGATTTCCACAGAGCCAGGACATTTTAACCTGATGTGCAATTTTAGATACCGTGAATTCCTATTGTTCCTGATAATAGCTTGGTCTGTTTACCTTAGATGGTCCCTTCTTCCATGAGAATTTTTCCATGAGAATTGACAGATGTGTCTTTTGAAATCTTCTCTGCAATTGGTAATAGCCAAATAAGACAAGCAATTATTGGCACTGTGTGCTTTGAGAGAGAGAGAAAAAAGCTACACTTTTGATGCCTAATGGGCTTTGAGTGTGCATGTGGGGGAGGATACAATATATACCCCCTACCAAAAAAATAGTTCATCTCTTTGCATGAAAATCAGAATGTGAAAATTCCATATTGCAATTCACCTGTGCCAGCTGAATAAGGTACAAAGGATGGAAATGTTTCCTGCTTACTCTTAAAGTAAGTAGGTATATAAGGTTTTTTTAATGGAATGTGAAAAAAACACCATGGAAAAAATAAAATAAAAATAATGATGCTTTCCCTATATATGAACTAGATGTACAGGACAAATAAAGCCATATTAAATAAATAGTACACAATACACAAGTAAAACAACACTTACATGGAACTAAATCAGGAAATCCCTGGTTGTAATAATCAGTTCTATGTGAATTGTAGTTTACTTTGAAAAATGTGTTGTATCTTCTTGAAAGCATTATTTTGTTTAATAAAATGTACAGAGCGATTTTTTCCTTATTTCTTGAGATTAATATACTTGCATCATTTCCCCATTCCTTTTATTCTTAGTTAGAGACACAAAGGACAACTTCTGTAAAGGAAAACATTAGATTGGAGTTGGCTTACAGTTTCATAGGGTTAGTCCATTATCATCATGGTAGAACATGGTGGCGTGCAGGCAGGCATGGTGCTAGAGAAGAAGCTGGGAGCTCTACATCTTGATCTGCAGGAAGCAGGAAGAGTGTTATGTTGTCACAGTGGGTGTAGCTTGAATATAGGAGACTTCAAAGGCCACCTCCACAGTGACACACTTCCTTCAGTAAGGGCACATCTATTCCAACAAAGCCACATCTCCTGATAGTATCGCTCCATTTGAGGGCCATTTTCTTTCAAACCACTATGCCTTTCCTTGTTTCAAACTCTCTCATAGATCCTCCTTGCTCTTTTTCAAGTTAATGGACTTTAAAATAATTACTTACTGTTCTAGTTGCATGTATATGAATATCTATGCATGACCATTTGGTATTGGGTAATCAAGTCATGTGCTCTTCCCTGCAGAAGACTGTTTCTCAAGATCTCAGCATTCCTTCGTTGCTTGGTTGAGACCTCATGAAATATCCTTTACCCACATTAGCCCATCTACTGTTGTCCTTGTTCAGCTCATGTTTAGGCCGCCATATTGGTGAGAGCTTCTGACACTCCCAGGAGACAAAATCTCACGGCAAACTCCCTGATCCTTTGGCTCTCACAATCATCCCACGCCCTCTTCTGCAACGTTCCCTGAACCCTAGGCAAGGGAACTGTGTTGTGGGTGAATCAGTTGGGACAGGATGGCATAGCTCTGCATTCTGGTTGGTTGTGGTTCTCTGTAATGATTTCCATCTGTGGTAAAGAGAAGTTTCTTTGAGGAGGGGTGACTAAAACACTTATCCATAGGTAAAAGAGCAAATACTTAGGACGTAGCTAGGGATTATGCTACACTGGTATTTCACTGGTTAATAAAGTGGAGCTTGTGGCTCCTCCTCCAAGATCCATGACTTCACGGCCCCTGAGTTACTAGTACTCAGCATAATTTCCCTATTGTTGAGCAGGTCTTAAGTCTAATTAGAGAAATAGTTCTCAACCTTCCTAGTGTTTCAACCCTTTCATACAGTTCCTCATGTGTGGATACACCCCCAACCATAGAATTATTTTTGTTGCTACTTCATAACTGTAATTTTGCTATTGTTATGAATTATAATGTGAATATCTGTGTTTTCCGACAGTCTTAGGTAACCCCTGTGAAAGGGGTCATGACCCACAGGTAGAGAACCACTCAATTAAAGGGTTTATGGATAACACCATCAGGTTTTCATGGCATTCTGGTTGTTGTGTAGCTCACAGGTTCATAACTGGGTAGTATTATTGGTTGCCTCCCTCCTTTGAAAGCTTACTTGATGCCTTCCAGTACCATAAAAGTGAGTCCTCAGCAAGGATGCTTATGATCAGTGCTAGCACCTAGCAAACCGTGTAAGTGAGGTAGTAAGAAGAATGTAGAGAAGCTAAGCCAATGTCGAGGACTGTTTGTTAAATGCATTTTTACTCTCATTTTCAAGTCATAATTCCTGGGTTCAAAATGAGACAGGCCACAGAGGCCATCTGTGTGCTTCAAGCAGTGGCCCCTCTATCCGTGCTCCTTCCTGACCTGACCCTCCCCATCAGGCTCTGAAGACTCCAAAGGTCTCTGTCACACATTCTAGAGTTTCGGGTAAAATTGATTGGGGGGTTTTGAAAGTGTCCACATGACTCCAGTTTACAAAAAAGTTTGAGATCTACTTATTTCAAGGATAAATTTGTTTGCTTCCTCATTCTGCAAGAAATTAAGGGGACTGGGAGGAGATATGCATTGTGGATGAGGCACAGCGTAATACAGTTTATGACTTAAAAAATAATCTAGCGTCCTGGTTCTGTGTTTCCAAAGAAATTCTGAGGAACTCTTAGCTAAAGGGAGAAAAGTGACTGAAAAGTAGCCTCTGACATGGAATGATACTCCACAGGCTGATAGGCCAGCAACAAGGCCTTCTTCCTGGCGTCCCTATCAGACCAGTGTCTGGTGTCTCATCTTCTGCCCAGAAGTGGCAGTGGCAATTCCTTCTAGCACAGGCTTTGGCTGAAGAGTGAAATAGTGACCTAGTGTCAGCCTTTCTTTTGGTGTCTCAGAACCATGGAAGTAGCTTCCACTGGGGCACCCTGGAGTCTGTGGGTCATGGCTATAGATGCATGGCTCTTCATTATCATATATGCCCCCAGGAGTATAGGTTCAAAAGTGGAGAACAGAGCCAGAACAGGTGTTAGGTCATTTGTGACAGCAGCAAGAAGTCAGAGGAAGGCTAGGCCTGTCTGGCTGTCACCTTCTCCTGGGGTAGTTTCATTTATATGTAATGTATTTCAGCTTCTTCAGTTTACTTCTGCTTTTGACAACAACCCTATGAGGTTTGTACAATAGAGAGTAAGTCACATATAGAGCCTAGAAACAGAATCTTTAAAAAAATAGTTTCTTTTATTTTTCCAGATTATCATATAATTACATCAGTTTCCCTTGCCTTTCCCCTCTCCAAGCCATCCCATATACCCTCTCATTGTTCTCTTTCAGATTCTTGGCTTTCTAAAAATTTAATTGTTGTTATACACATATACATATTTATATATGTTCCCAAACCATGTACTCACTCTGTATAATGCTACTTGCATGTATGTTTTCAGTATTGGATAAACAATTGGTGTGCTCTTCTCTGGGGAAGGCTATTTCTCCTGCCCTCAGCATCCCTTAGTTGCCTGTCATTCTTTGTGTGAAGTTGGACCACTTAGACTTTTCCCTGTCTGCCTTAGCATGTCTACTGTTGTTGTCTTTGTTCAGCTCAGGTTTAGGTAGCCACGTTGGTGAGACCTTAAGGGTGTAGTTGCTGACATTTCCAGGAGATGCAATGCCATAGCAACCTCCCTGATCCTCTGGCTCATGCAACGTTTTCTCTCCCTTTTCTACAGTGGTCCCTGAGCCTTTGGCGCAGGAGTTGTTACACGGACATCATCAGTTGGGACTGTTCCACATCCCTGTATTTTGATTGAAGAACCAGAATCTTGTGTGTCTTCCTCCTGCCCTGCGTTTCTGAAGGCCATCCGCAGGGGAGGGGCAATTTTAAGGTAAGCAGAGCTTAGACTCCAACTAGAGAGTGCTCATCCCACCTCCAAGCCCCTGCTCTCACATTCAGAAAGGCTGTGAACAGTGGTCCCACCTGAGTAGCACTTAAATGGAATCAGTACACACCAAATACTTCCCGGCAGACTGTCATCTCTGCCTTTGCTGGCTGAAGTAACAGTTTGTACAAGTGTCTCACACTTTCTGGGAAGATAGGCATGATACTTCTTCCATGTTGGGCTACTAAAAACAGAGGTCTTCACACCGGACCGAATTCATTTGGAGAAGAAATTCTTCGTGTGATCTGAAAAGTCAAGTCCAAGTGTTTTTGTTCTCATTTTCCTAGAGATCATGTTAAGATCCTGCTGGAAGTTTCTGTGCCAATAAAGATGCACCATCCCACGATGCCTCTGTGAATAACGAGACCCCGAAGAGGAACACATCATCCTTACATGTAAGTTATAGGCCAGCCAGGGCCAGCACATGCAGCGCTTGGCTCTCTTCCCTACCTCCTATGGGCCAGGAGGTTCGTCTTCTGCGTGACTTTGGCTATTTTTCGGGTTCATGTTGCTTTATTATCTTTTATCAAATTAAAATGGTTTTTGTTTCTTTCTGACTAAAAGATTATTAATAAACTTGGCTTGTGTTCAGCAAAGATAAGCCGCCCGGATGAGTGTAGGTTTAAGTTTGGGGCCTATAATTTTGTCTCTGCGCACATTGGACTGACATCTCACAGGAGGACTGGGGCTTCCATATGCATGATGGTATAAATAGCAAGGCTTTGTGATATGGGGGTGCAGCAGCCTCGGAATAGCTAAGCTGGAAGATGTTATGATAATGCTATTTTTTTTTTTAGCCTCCACGCATCTGTGTAGAGGGAACAACATCTTATTATGTGTACACAATGTGCTAACCAAATGCCTAGCAGACAGCAGTTGGCTTTGCTGGGCGAGCAAGGCTGACGACAAAGCCTCTGCACGTTGCTACCCAGAGAAGCATAAATTAGACAAGGAGTCGCAGGGCTGGGGAGGCAAGATAACATCCTGGGAATGGTTCAGCCTGAGAGCTGGTGGGCTGCGCAGGGAAAAGGGGAGAGAATGAAGCCGAAAGGCTACGTGCCAGATGGCTCAGGTCTACGGAGCACGTTTCCATTGTCCAGGGCTAGCCGTTTGTTAGCCCTAGACATTTATCTCTTAAAAACTTCCTACCCAGTTGAAAATCAACTCCTAATTGAGTGGGTTTGTTCAGAAGAGGATGGAGTCCAGCCATGAGAAAAAATTGAGTGTGTTTGAATTGAACGCAGATGCCAGAGTAAAAATTTTTAAAATAATAGATTGCTGCTTGGAACGGAAGGGTAGGGTCATTACATTAATACTATCTTTTTAACTCTTCCAAATCCTGTGGATAAACTCTACTGATAGTGGATTATTTTTGAATAGACTAACATGATGAACTTTATTAACCAAACAACATATCTATTTCTCACTGTATGGGAGAAGTTTGTATCTTCCTTCCATAGGTACCAATCAACACATCTTCCCCAGGATGCAGGAGTGACATTTCACAGTGAGATTCATGGCCATCACCTAACCCAAACACAGAAAGGAAACCATGTGCCATAAAACAGCCTTTCTTCAGTGTGGCCGGTAAGGCTTTGCCTCTGAAGGATAGCGGTCATAAGGTCATGGAGTAATCTTTGAATCTAGAACGGAGAAGTGCTTGCTCACCGCTGCACGCTTGAATTCAGTCACGTCAAGGGGGCTGCTGTTTAAACATTAGCATCAGTCTTTGACTCCAGTGCCTCCCAGAACTACTGATCCTAGTGAGGGAAAGTTAAGCTTAGAAATATTATGAACACGGGGGAGGGGGGAGGGGGGATGATTTAAGGCAGCTGAGGTTATTGCTTGCATTTTAACAGGAAGTCCAATTAGATCCTGGATTGAACCGTAAATAGGAAAACACAAAGAAATGCTAATATTTTTAAAGATGTCAGTTCAACTCTGAAAACTACAATTTTAAGTTTGGCAAGAGACAGAATGACTTCCTCTGGGATTTTAAAAGAAAAATTTTCAGGAAAATATTTTTATTTATTTGGTTTTTCTACATTCATATTAGTTCAGGCAGCATCCAAGTGTATATCAAATTTAGAACAATGGAAAAACATAGAAAATACCATAAAATTTATTCAAGATTCTAATTATGATAAAACATTTCCTGAGTAGTTTAAATACCATAAATTTATTTTGTTTAAAGTATTTGGCTAATATGGTCTTTTTTTTTTCAGGGTGAGGTTGAATGTTTATTCAGGGGGTTATGGGGGAGGAAGGGTGAAGGGGGGGACAGAGAGAGAGGGAGAAAGAGAGAGAGAGACAGAGAGAGAGAAGAGGAGAAAGAGACAGAGAAGGGGGAAGCAGAGAAGTGGGAAGAGAGGCAGAAGCGAAGCTGCCTCTCCGAGAGGAAGATGGAAAGGAGAGGGCTAATATGGTCTTATAAGCTTTTCTTTCATAAAGAAATCAAGGCTTTGTCCTTGAAAAATGATGGAAAACTAGACCTTTGGAATCTGATACTGGCGATAATTTCAGGTCATTGTTTTCATTCTTCATATTGCAATGCCTGAGTAGTCACATGTGATGGGTTCACATTGTGTGCTCCTCCCAGCTTCATTAGTAATCTTAGGGGAGATTTTAAACAAGGAAAAATGCTTTTTTATGAAGCCAAAGTTTTCTTAGGCACATGAGGCACACGTGTAGAAAAGGACAGGACCGCTATTCATACCCTGGAAAGGCCACATCACCATGCTACTCCAGCCGAGAAAGCTGCTCCGAAGTCTCAGGGCCTTGCTCTCATCGGGACTCATTGTTTATTTGATCACGGTAGCAAGGTGGTAAAAGCTGTACGGCTCCTGCACCTCAATCCTGTTCCAAACTCTTTGATCCCTTTGATACATGAAAATCTGTTCAAAGATGAAGAGACACCACAGTGACATCTCACATAGAGGTTTTCCCACCAACTTTCAGCGTGGTTTTATTATGCATGGGAAGTAGCCATTTCTAAGAACAGATGCAATGGACGGAAGCCTTTATCCTTTATAAGAATTAAGGTTTTCTTATTTTTCGGCAGCCCTGCACTGTAAGTAACTACCACAGAGGAGTCTGATTCATACTGGACAGTTACAGACTCCAACACAGTGATGGGGCTATTGGACTAGGAGTGGGCTTCTAACCAATCACGGCAACATTTGCACCCTCGGCATCCACAGGAAACATCTTTTTTCCATTTTAAATCATGACTCGAGGACAGATATGTGCTGTCTGTGGTTATCTTTCCTCAGACATGGAAAATGAACCAGAGGCCCAAGGGATCACGAACTGATGCCATTACTAGATATCTCCTGCATTTCCCAGTGGCGTGGCTGTTTTTTTTCCATTTTCCCAAATAATCCTTTGTACTTGAATTTCTCTCCATTGCAGTTGAAGAGGTACTTACCAAAACCCGGCGAAAATTCATTCCTGCCGTTCTATGGTGTCTTCCAATGCTTGTTCGCTGAATTCAACTCGCAGGCCCCAGTTTGAATGCTTGCATGACACTGTGTTTAGAATTCACAATGAAAAGGTGACAGAGTTCAAGTGTAGCAGAAATTACTGTAGATGGTTGAGCCTGAAACAGCACCCTGAATTGACGCTTTGGGAGGTTAGAGTAGAGACAGATAATTGAGAACAAGCGTAACTCAGAGAAGTGTTTGCACAGGAGATGCACTTGACTTTTACTAATGAGCATCCGTGGAAGAAAAGGTCCTGAGAAAGGAGGACATTGCATAGGAAGAGGAGACAAATCACTGAGCTGGAAGTGTCCTCAGGGGAAGGGTGGGGCTGTGTGGGACTTGAAAACTAGGCAATGGCGTAAGATTTGGTGTGGTAGGAAACAGATCCTTGAAAGTTTTGGTTAGGGATACACCCGATAAAAAAAGATATGCCATAAATACTAGTACTTCTGGCCTGAAAGAATGACTTAGGAAGGAGAGTGAGGAGGCTGTAGCCAGCACTCCAGCAGTGCTATGTGAGGGGACAATGACAACATGGACTTAGCTTGTGGCAGTGAAAGCAAAGAAGAAAGTGAGATCATTATAAATATTGTGTGTGTGTGTGTGTGTGTGTGTGTGTGTGTGTGTACTGAACCCATGAGATTTTATTGAAAGGATAAAGAAGTGAGTTTAAAGACTGTTATCTCCAAATTTTTAATTCTGTATGTGAGGATGTTTTCTTGTATGTGTGCAGTTTGGATTATTGCAAAAGCATTTGGAGGGCTGCGTTGTGGAGGTATAAGATTTGTACTTGAACTCCAGGGACAGAGAGAACAGGGCAGAACAAATGGTGGGATAAACTCCAGAGAAATGGCGAAGTCAAGAGAATGAATGCTGAGAGTAAGGGGAAGAGAAGGAGCGCTGGATTCACACGCTACATGGAGAGAGGCAGCCAGAGAAACAGTGCAAACAATGGTCAGAACAGTGGTCAGAATTATGGTGGAGAAGTAGAAAAGTCTCGGAAGAAGATATTGGTGTACACTTTGATTGCTTAGACCCATTGTGTTATCGGACTTCCAAAATGATCGTTTAAAAAGCTTGCATTTGTCCTTAATTTACTGCTAGAGCTCTTTTATAGAAATGAATCTTGCTGATGGCTGTGGTAACACTTATCTTCTATCCCAGCATCCGGGGAGCTAAGGCAGGAAGATAGTCCATCAGAGGACAGCTTGGGTATATGGCAAGACTGTATGATAATTAACCAAACAAACAAATAAGAAAAACAAACAAAACCCAAACGCAGTTAACTACAAATTATTGTGAAATACAGTTTACATAGAAAACATGGATTCCACAGAGACAGCTGACCTGAACTCGTCACAGTCAGGGAGCCTGCATGGGACTGACCTAGGGCCTCTGCATGTGTGAGACAATGCTGCAGCTTGTCTCTTAGTGAGCATTCTAACAGTGGGAGCAGGACCTCCGTGGAGCTTAACTGACTTTTTGTAACCTGTTTCTGTCTTAACGTGATGTGCCATGCTTTGTGCAAGCTCATGGGAGTCCTGTCCCTTTCTGAATGGAGATGGAGGAGGAGTGGATGCCTGGAAGGAGTAGGCAGAAAAGGGGAGGGGATGGGAGGAGATGGGGGAGGGGAAACTGGTTGGTATGTAAAATAAATGAAAAAAAGTTACTTAAATAAAAAAGACAGGAAAAATAGAATGTTAGAAGGGAGTTTCAGAATCACACAACAGATACAGCAGTTCGGATAACATTCTTGGGGTGTTGGGGGATTGCCAAGGCTCTGACATGGTCTCCATGCTCATGTAGTAAAAATAAGCTTATTTTTGAATAAACAAAGTTAAACTTTTTAAATATATGACTGTTTTATAGCAGTAGGAGACAGCTTCTAATCGTCAGAAACTCTTTTATTGGACCTCCGTTTGCAACTAGGATGCCAAAGCAAACCTCTAGGCCATGGAATCTTGATAAAGTCCACAGAAAAGGAAGTCATCAGTGAATTCATGCTAGATTAAAGAGTGGTTTAGATTGAGATCTCTGGCCATTTTCCCAGAAAAGGAAGCTGCATACCAGATTCTAGATTTCTACTCATAAGATGTTAAATATTGATAATTTGGATAATCTGGCATGGTCTGGTCTTAGACATTTTAAACATCACTTCTTTATAAATTTCCTTTTGATATATTTTAAATTGCGTTTTTGGCAAAGTAACATTGTTCACTTTTATTACTAAAAGACTAAGAATCCAATGTTGCTTCTGTTACAACTTCTGAATTCATAGTTTCATTAAAACTTGTATTGCTTTTCCTTAAAAAGAAAACACGGGTTCTTGAAAAAAATTTCAGAAGAGCTGTGGTCTACTAATATCTCTTGGTGGTCAATGACTCTTTTATTTTTTGATATATTCATAATATAGAGTTCTCAATTTTAGTCTATGTTTCAGTACATTTGTTTTCATAGTTTTGGGTCCTTAAAATAACTACACTGTAGATGAGGGGAGCCTCTCCAGTTGGACTCCTCTAGGTTTTTAATCCAATCTGTTTACTCTCACACCTTGACAGCAGCCTCAGCTACTTGTTTAAATTTGCCGTGCCTGCATTCTGGTCAGACCTAGAACCACCTTTCAATTCAGTGTCTAGTTACTTTTAGTGGCCATCACATCCGCAGCCCCATGGACAATAGGGTACATTGGCTGGTAGATTGTAGAAAAAAAGTGGTTTCTATATGTGTGTGTGAAAGAAAAATGTTAATTGTGAATACGTGTTATATAAGTAAAATAGGAGTGGAGAGTTGCAAGCCTTGCTGCTTTCTCTTCTGCTGGAAGTCTTATGAGCAGTATCACCATGATTAATGCCTTCTATGTTTTCTTTGACATTTATAAAGCATATAGTGATATGATAATTTTATGGTCCTCCCCAAATCTCCTCAGTCTATCATTGGTTTCAGTTGTGTTTGAGTGAAAAAGATACATCACAAGAACAAAAAGAATTGGGGCTGGAGCTGCATCTCCATCCTAGAACCATTGGCCTGCCTGTGTGAAGCCCTGGATGTGACTCAAGAGCCCCCAAAGAAGATAAGAGATTTCCTGTCTTTCAGCAGCTGCTCTCAAATAACTGACACTGAGGCTCAATATTAGCTACAAATGCTCCACCAATAGCTCAGGCTTTTTACTAGTTAACTCTTACATTAAATTAGCCTATGTTTTGTCATATGGCTTGCTACCTTCTGCATGCCATTTTGTTTCTCCTGCATCTGCTGGTGACTTTTCTGACTCTACTTCCTCCCAGCATTCTCCTAGTCTGGCTCTTCCGCCCAATCTCTTCCTACCCAGCTATTGGCCAGTCAGCTTCTTTATTAAACAAATTATTTTATTGGTTTAATAGACAAGTGACATATATTCAGACAGTGCAAAGGAATATTCCACAGCAAAGGACCAAACAAACAGCCTTCAGGAGAACCATTAATAGATTCTTATCTTTATTTTTCAATTTTTCCCTTCATTTACAAAGATCTTTTATTGAATTTTTTTTCTAATATTATTTTGTCCCAGTGTCACTTGGCAGCAAACTTTTCTTATGCTCAATAGGTACACCACATAGAAGTTATGTGAACAAATATAAGACAAATGATCACAGCGCCTGTATTCAGAGGATCTTAAATACATGAAAAGAACATCTTCACAATGCAGAGTAAAAAACGTATACTGGTGAGATACTTACAATATTTTGGCTTGAAAATAACACTGCTATTTTGCATATTATTATGTAACAGACTCCAGCTACTTAGTTTCCATATATCCTCATCATCTCGCATTCCTTTAGGAAACTCCTAATTTCTTATTAATCATTTGAAAGTCACTTTTATCATTTTCTTTTAACTTTAATTTTTCTTGCAGTATATTTTCTGTTGAGCATGTTCTGCCCTCCTCTGCTCTCCTTTGTTTACTTAGACAATCTGACTTCAACATTCATTCAGTATATATGTATATACATGATTATGTGATTATATATAATCTAGGAATCACAGATGAGAGAAAACATGTATTTGTCTTTCAGAGACTGGCTTAATTTGCTTACTGTAATTTCCTCCAGTTGCTTCTATTTTCCCATAGAAAATATACCTTTATTATTCTTATTGATAGTTGAAGAGCTTTCCATACCTCCACATATTTTTTATCCACCTTCCCACATTTTCCTCATCTATCCTTTCCTGTTGGACTCCTGGACTGGTTCTATAACTTAGCCCTCATGAATAAATGTTGCAATCATTGGTGCCCACATATCTCTGAGATATATTGATGATAGTCACCTCTAAAATAATCATTTAACCTACATTTAATTTTTATTGCTATAATTAGCATATTATTGAAAGAAAATTATTTTAACAGAAATGATAAAGAAGTTTCAAAACATTTTTCTTTTTATAAAATTGAAGTATGTGTGTTTGAAAACATTAATTAGTAACAACATATAAATCTGCTTCTGCTTCTGCCTTTTGAGGCACACGAGTGGACAGGTCCATCCCCTAAGGACCTCCTACTGCCAGGTTCAACTCTAAAGGTTAAACCCAGTCCCTGCCCTACAGAGTAAAATCCCAAACTCTGGACTTGAAATCTCACTAACCCCAACTCTGGAAACCTTCACCCTGGAAAGCTCAGCCATCACCCCACCATCCCAAGAAAAGCTATATAAATCCTGTCTTCTGCTCAGTTCTCTGCTGTTTCTTACTCAAACAGAGAAAGGAAACTAATATTTTTCCATCATTCTATGAACTTTTCTTTTCCTTTGGGTGTTTATACTCTGCTTTGGAAATTCCTCTTTAAAGGATGAGACACCATCAAAGAGAAGAACAGTATAGTAGACGGCTGAAGGTGATAGTTTGGAGCTCAGTGAATTAATGTGATGGAGGAAGGTCATTGGTTAATTAATAAAGAAATTGCTTGACCTCATAGGTTAAAACATAAGTGGGTGGAGTAAACAGAAAAGAATGCTGGGAGGAAGAGGAAGTGAGCTCAGACTCAATAGCTCTCCTCTCCAGGGCAGACACGATGAAGCAAGCCGCCAGGTCAGACATGCTGAATCTTTCCCGGTATGCGCACCTTGGGGTGCTACACACATTATTAGAAATGGGCTAGTCCAGGTGCAAGAATTAGCCTAGAAGAGGCTAGATATAATGGGCCAAGCAGTGTTTAAATGAATACAATTTGTGTGTTGTTATTTCGGGGCATAAGCTAGCCAGGCGGCCGAGCTGGGTAGCAGGAATGCAGCCCACAGCTCCTACAACATTAACAGAAGAATCAGAGGGAGAGCAGTGAAACAGAAGGTTTTGTACCCTTTGTGTCATCGAAGAGAATGAACAGCAAGGTAAAATGGGGACCATACTTGGAGCAAGCAGAACGTGGAAACTGGCAAGCCTGTGTGTGGTTCTGTCCATCTGAATGTTAAGAACAAGGAGAAAATGTAAATCATACAATGATAAAATAGTGGGAGAGGGAATCGGAGGGTGAGGTAAGGTTAGTAGGGTTTATGCTTCATGCATTGTGGATGTATCCTACTCAAGCAGACTAACCAACTTACCAGCCTAGATGATGAAGACGAGTATTATTTCTTTTGGCTTGAAATCCTTTACACAGACTGGTTAGTGGATAAAACTTTTGGAGAGCAAGGACATAATAACTGTTTTGAGAAAGGAGACACACTAGTGAAACTGAATGCAGCCGAAAGGATCTGGCTCCAGTATGGAGAATGGGAGGAGGAAAGAAAGAGAAGACAGGTTTGTAGTCACTCCGAGGAAAGTTATGAGAAACAGATAAACAAATGTCAAACTTAATAAATATGCTGACTGTAGAAGAAACAAAGGTGATGAAATAGATTATCCCTTGCATGACCGATGAACTTGGAGAAGCTCCATAAGTGTGATTCTTCTTTCGTGGTTATCATTGACCCTCCTTGTTCTAGAGACTGCTTTCAGCTTGGCCAGCCTGCCCATGGGTTTCCCAAGGCTCACCTCTTACAAGCAGAACACTCAGGGATACTAGTTCATAAGTCTTTGCCCTGTTCCAGAACAAATATAAAAAGGCTGTTGCATGCACAGATTTTCATTTGCGTTTCCAATGGACATGATTTGTAGGACATTTCGACCAGCTAATACATGCCCTTTCAATCTTCCTCTAAATTAATCTGTTCAAATTCATCATGAAGGGGATATCCAACAGCATTTAAGTTTGTAGGTTGATTGACACATTTTCTCAGTGACACAAAAACCTGACTGGTTATTATTTTTGTGATCACAACCATTTTGATTATTATCTGACAGAAGGAAGGGCACTTGGTGCCAACACAGACTGGCCTCTTCTTATAGAGTCTGATGTATAATTGCATTTTCATAATGTGTGTTTGTTTCCTTTTTAGCAGTTGATGGATTTTGAAATTTACCCCTAGCTTCAAAGACTATCCCAAGAGTACGAATGTGAAATCCCGTTATTTACATTGGTGTTTGAGGTTGCATGGAGGCAATGTTAGACAAAAAACACAATGCTTGTTGAATTTTCTGCAGTGTTATCCTATCCTTCTAATGCATGTTTTATTTTTTCTTTTATAATGTCAAAAATGCACTCATATCTGCATTTACAGTCTAGAGGCATAATACCTCTTGGATGTGCAGGTTCCCATTGCAGGGCCTGGGAAAACTCCCTTTCCAAAGTACTTAGTTCTCTGGAATATTCTTGATTTTATATTTGACTTAGATTTATAGCCTCAGATTTATTAAAGCCTGTAAAGTAAATTCTTTGGAAACTATTTTCTCTTCTCTACTAGACTTATGCATATTTTGTAATTAAGATTTAAATTCCATTTGTGGTTCTGTTAGTTCCACTGTTGTTGGTCCAAGAATAAGACTTGAGAATCAAGAATAAGTGTCCTAGTTAGGCATCCTTTTGCCATAGATTGATCAGTAACCTTGGGAAAATAAGTTCTCAGATGTGATCTTCTTTTCTTTTCAGTTTCATTAGTGAGAATTTGCGCAAAACTCTTAGGTGACTTAGAAGCTACACAAAATTTAAAAAGAAAAGATTTTTTAAAAACATAAATTGTTCTGCAATGACTTAGAATATGTAAAAATATCATTTCCATAGGCTTGAAATGAACTTGTTTGATGTAATTGTTTTCAAAATTATTTCTCCTAAAAATGCTCCCCCCCCAGTGTTTCTAGTGGAACTGTATCTTGAGGCATGACTCTATTTAAATGAAGAAAAGCATAAATGTATTGATTACAGTAACCTAAGCAACACTTGAATGACAACACAGTGCCAACATAGAAGGGGGACATCTCTGAAGGCTCCACCCTGGGTAAAGAGTTACAGGCAATTGATGACTGCTCAGAGAGGGAGAATTGGTTTTCTCAGGAATGAGCTCCTGTTTAGTTATCCAGTGCCAAATGGTCAGCCTATATATGTGTATTTGTGTGTATGTATGTGCATATATATGTATGTATATGTATGATTAAACAGACTCAGAAAGTTATTAAATAATAATAATAATTAAAAAATAATAGAGATAATCAAAAGCAGTTGAAAATGTTGAAGGTGCGCTAAGGGGAACAGTGGGAGGGAGGAGCACGATAATAGGTGATCAAAGACTTATTTACATGTATTAAATGTCATAATGAAACCTATTAATATATGATTGTAAAATGAAACCTATTAATAAATGCTAATAAAAAGAGAAAACGTCTTCACAGAATCCTTAAGTTTTATTCTTGACATAGTTTTGGTATACTTCTTGTAGTCAGAAATAAAAACTTTCAGTTTATCTTGTTCAAACAGTTCTCAGGAACCGAGATAAGAGCAAAGTCGAGCCTCTTATCTGTGGGTTGTCGGTTCCCTCCATGATATCTGATGGCAGTCTGTTATTTATGACTATGGTTTGGCTTGCTCTTGTGCATGGTTTATGGATTGGCTTTGTGTTTTTGGGAGTTTCCAAATGGGGTTTGAAATAGACCTAGATTTTCTTTTGAAATGCTGAAAAATGCTCCTCTCTGTGTGGTCTTTTACTTTCTTTATCCAAAGCACTACAGAAACTGCTTCCCCCACGCTCTGATGGAGAGCTCAGGCCATGCTGATACACGTAGGAAAATGTCTATGATCATGGATTGTGTGTGCTGGGTCTCAAAGATCCATCTGTAGCCAATCGTTTGTCAAAGGGACAACCTTATCAAAGTCGAGGCCAGTGCAAGGAGAAAGAACAAGCTTATTTGGGTAGTGCTAGGGTTAAGGGAAGATGGCAAAGGACCGAGGGGCAGCAAGGATTGATTTAGGAAGTAAGCAGTTCACACTGGGTCCAGACCTTTGTGCTTCCATCAGTCTTCTCACTCTGTTGCCATTACTTACGGTGACCATGATTGGTTTTCTGCCTTGTACAACATTTCCCTTAAATGTGTTCTTTTTAGAGACTTCTCTTTAGCTCATGGTCTTCGAATATACCATGGGATCTTTCTGTGGACTGGGGAAGAAGAATTTATTTTGGATTATAAAGTTCTGGAGGGAAAGGTACGGTGGCAGGAAGTGGCTGATCACTTGCTGGCCCAGTCAGAAAACAGAGATGAGTCTGTTTTAGATTCTTCATGCCCCCCCCCTCTTTCTCTTGTTTCTTTTTTTCTCCTGCTCTTAAATGTGAGAAGCTGGTTGTTCACCAGCTTCTTGAGACTGTGCACTTCCCTGGTTGTGACTTAGGTGTGAAAAGAGAACTTGCTTCTCCCATAATGTATGTAGCCATCCTCTGTGTTCAGATATTCAGGCTTCAGATGGTTTCTCATTCTCTTTCTGCTTTTTTGTCTTCATCGTGTATCCCCATGGTTCTATCTAGGGAACTGTTCTCAGCTTACCCTCCTCAGGGCTCCAACTTCCCATCCTGGTCTCTGGGTTCTGAACAAAGTTTGCCTTGTATGCCAGGCTGGAACAGCAGGGATTACCCTGGGCCTGGGAAGGAGCGGTAGCGGGAATTCACTGTGCATTTTCCTTACATGGTTTTAAAAGTCTTTTGGTTTTCTAGGCCCCAGGGTGATGCGCCATAGCGGCATTTTCTCTTTTCTGTGCACAGTGTTGAGTTCTGTTGGGAGGTCAGTGGAGCTGACTCTGCAGTCCACCCGTCCTACATCATCCTTGTTGCCATTTGCTCCAGGTGATTCTTCTTCAGCTCAGTAATTAGTTCTGGGAGTCAGGAGAAAAGACCACAGGGATATCGAGATCGGAGATCCGACCTTTGTGCAGGCTTTGGAGAGAACATTTTCTTGCTGGTTCAAAGATGAAGCGGAAAAAAATTGCTGAAAAAATTTGACCTTGGTTTCACAGAAGCCAGGCTCATCATGGCTGTGTCACTTGCTTTTCTCAATAGCAAAGCCACATAGGCGTGCTCTGCATGGCTTCTTTTACAAGCTTCTCGTTCTGTTTATGAAACAAGTCATAAATATACAAATGATGTTAGACTTGGGAAATATATACATCTACTAGCTACGCTTTATGATGCATATTTATCATGCTGCTAACTTCTGGAGCTGGTTAAAAACCACCCAAACAATCCTAGCTGCATTAGGCTACCAGTCTGTTACTTATTGGAACCTTGCATTTGAAAGTCTTACATGTACTAAATTGTAATTATTAATACTTGCTATGTCTTGAGTTGCCAGGGTGAGTAGTTTAGTTTGGAATGAACTTACCATTATTGTTGGCTTCATTTTCCTCTTTTATAGACTAGGAGAGATGATTCTGGAATTGTTAAGTGTGAAGTGTCCAGTATCTAAACATAAAATAAAATACTGAAAGTTTATGGAAAGAATAACCAAAACCAAGGAATTGCAAAGGCTTGGGATTTAGATGACTGGGCCCTAGAAATAGCTCTGTGGAAAAGTATTCTTGTGAGGGACCATAAAAAGGCCTTGTATTAGTTACTATTTGATGCTGTGATAAAATACCATAGCTAAGGCAACTCATGGAAGGACAAGTTTATCTTGAATTTAGAGAGGGCGTCTATAGTGGTGAACAGGCACGGCAGCAGGAGCCAAGACACAGAGCTGAAGGATGACATCTTTCAGTGCAAACACAAAGCAGAGAATGATCTGGAAGTGGGCTACAAACTCTTCCTCCCCAAACAGTTCCACCAACTGGGGACCAAGCATTCAAATACTTTAGCCTATGATGGATATTTTGGATTCAAACCATCCAAGCTGTGAATGGAGGAATGGTATGCCACAGGAAACATTAAGGATACAGGACTATGGTGCCGGGGTTCGAAACCCCAACATAAAAAGTACTTTTCCCTAACTGGACCGGTGCGGAGGCGTGGGAAATAATAAGACACAGTTCACACAGAAATATCAGAAGGGCATCTCAGGCTTCATTCATTCCTGAAGATCTACCTGCGTTCATTCTTTAAACCTTTTATTCCCCCCAGGTAAACCAAGGTGGAAACTCATTAATATTCTCTTTCTGGGGGCCATGGGAGTACCAAGTACCATCACTCCTGCAATTTAGTCACCAGCTTGGAGTCCTCTTCCCAGGCAATCTACATAATAACAAAGAGAAGGAGCAGTCTTTTGTTAGGTGGCTACAGGTGTCTGGCAGGATAGCAGCTGCCCTTGGAAACTAAGCATGGCCAGAGAACCTGGCTGCAAATATGTCTATGAAATATGGGCCTACACTATGGAAATTTGGTTATTTGGGCTCCTGGGTCCAAATATTTGGTCCTGAGAAGGGAAGGTGTAGCTGGATTATAGAAGGATTTAGACGCTGAGTGGGAAGCAGATTGATGATCAAATTTAGTAAAAGGGAATCGAGAGCTTGGAATTTCCATCCTCTGGTCCCCAGAAATTCTGCTCTCCTCATGCGCCTGTCTCAGGGACTGTGTGCCACAGGGAGACACATCCCTTTTGGATATATTCTTAATTCCCAGTTTCGTACCAATTCCAACCGCTCTGTTGTTGTTTATGGGAAATGCACACAGAGATTGCTTACGCTACTTCTCCCCCACGTTACATGATGAATGAGCATTTCTCACACCATTAAACTGCTCTTAAAATCGCTGCATCTTTGTTGTTCGTGACGCTGAGGTTCATAAAGACATCTCCATCCAGCCACCTGAAGTCCTTTGGCAATCTTCTTCCTCCCACCGCTTTTCCCTCCATTCTGCATCAGGACTTGACCTTGTTTTCTAGGAATACAAATCTCTTGTTGACGCACCATGTAGTCACACGCTCTTCTCTTATAATCAAGGTGCCATTAGTCCCAAAGGGAGTAAAATTTACTGTTCTGGAGATGTTTTCACACTCATCATGTAACTTGCCATGAATGTATTTGCATTTGTGATTTAAAGACACGAGATATTAGATAACATTGTCAGCTTTTCAGCTACGGGAGAGTTTCTCAGTGTTGCATTAGAAAGTTCTTTGCTACAATTCTAAATGATTTTATAGCCACCACACACTCTATTCTGTGAAGAGTTTTTCTTTTGGCCACTGGATTTGATGGATCTCTCTGTCGGTGTCAAGATTGGCTTGTTCCAGCTTAATGTAGAGAGTAGTAATTTTATGGTGACTTACAGGCCCTTTGTAATATAGCAAGCTTTGATCACATGTAGTTGTTAGGCTAGAGAGCTACAGGTAACGAATGTGCTAACATTCAACACTTTTTTTTGGAGTAACTACAATGAACCAGAACACTTGCATAGTGGGAAATATTATAATAGACTGTGAGAATTAGATTCTGTTTTGAAGATAAATACTCACATATTAACATATTTTAAGCATGCATTTGGAAAATAACATTTTTGAGGGCTAGTATTCATCACTGTGCATATTTCTTAGACTTCTCTGTACAATCTTGCACTGCTAACCTAGGAGCAGTCTCAGGGGTACTTAAACTCTTTTGCTTCCTAGAAAGTATCAAGGAATAAGAACTCTCCCCTCACCCCAGTCTTTCCCATACAGGTTCTTTCTCCATCTTCTCTTTCTACTGGGCAACCCTCCCCTGCATTTACTCATGATTTTAGGTGGCTTTCTCAGAGAAGCATCCTCGAGTTCCTCAAATTCATTTCTTTGCTTTTCAAATCTCTTGGTTTCATGGAATGCCTTCTCTTTTAGAACTTTATAGACATGATAATGTTTTAAATTTGGTTTCTGTGTTAGACTGTTATTTCCGTATGAGCCTTTGCTTTGGCCACCGAAACATTAAGATTCTAGCACATGGTGAATTTCCAAAAAGTATTTGATCTTTAAGTAAGCATTTTGCTTAGGTCTTCCTTCACTTATGTCACAATGTGAAGGGCGTAAGCATCCTGCCTAGGGAGCACAATAAAGATGCAAATTAATGGTACCCTCCTGCTCCCATGCTACTTTTACCTTACAAGTATGCCAAGAGGGAGGCAGGCCAGTCAGGCTGTGTGAAATGCTTCTGTAGGAGACATTCTACATAAAATTCTTGTCTTCTAGCCAAGCCATACTAAATATATTTTGATACATCTTCAAATTTGGAGAAAAGTTAGAATAGTAAAAAATAATCATTATCTTTTCTTTGCTTATGTTCCCCCAAATTTGAACTGACTATCATCTCTCTCTCTCTCTCTCTCTCTCTCTCTCTCTCTCTCTATCCATCCATCCATCCATCCATCCATCTATCTATCTATCTATCTATCTATCTATCTATCTATCTATCTATCTGCCTTCCTACCTATCTTCCCACCCACCTATCAGCCTGCTATAGTTTTATGTTTACTTTTAAATCCCCATCGCTAGCTTCCTAGCTCCCCAGCTTTCCCTATTTTCTTCTTTCTATCTATCTATCTTCTTTCCTTGTCTCTCTCTCTCTGTACCTCTCTCCTATTTTTACCCAAAACCTATGATTCTACAGTAATACTTCCATTACTAATATGACACAACAGAACTCACATTCTTTTCCTTATTGGTAGCTCTTTTTTCCACCAGTGAGGAATCTGGCTGCAATTGTCTACAGTATAAAATGACATATTTACTGAGTCTAGACTGTAAGGAAAATTGTTTTGCATTGCCAACTCATGTCTCTAAGCCTCCTACTCAGGGGAGTTCAGCTTCTGCTTAGAACTCCTTTTGTACTTGTCCTAAGGACATGCCACTTAAATCTCAGCTTTTAAAAAGCTACTTGATGTATTTACCGTCTCAATTCACTCAGTAGTGAGGCTATTCTGTTGAAATGTTTGCTTTGTTTTGCTTAGACTCCATGTCACAGATTTTTTTTTCTTTTAGCTTTCTGATTTTCTTTCCATTTTTAGTACCACAAGTATTAACGTAGTCTCAAAATTAAGACCTGTATGTGAAGTGTACGTATGCAAATGATGGCTTTCCCTGCTGCCATTTCTTCCCGCTTCCTACCTTTTCCTTTACTTCTTGCCTCTAGGTAAGCAGTCACATTAGTCCGTGACTTATCTCCCTCTACCGTGATTGTTTGGATGGACCAAATGCTTCCCTTTTCTTTCTTAGCTAAAAGGAAATCTCTGCCTCTGTTTTTCTATCTTTGTCTTATTCCTTTGTAGAACTGCTTGGTACTCTATTTCACAGATACACTACAGCTTACTGAAACAAACTCATTGTTTTAGGCATATTGCTTCCTTTTCCAACTGCACAGGATAATGCAAGGAATAGTTTTATATGTAAGAAATTTGTACAATAAATTGTATAAAATGGAAGTTCTGTGTCTTAAGAAGTACACATGTAATTTTGTTAGATATTGCCAGATTTCTTTGTGTAAGAGTATACCCAATTTTTCCATTCAGCATGGTACAGTCGCGTTCTTAGAAAAGTCCCAGAGATCTACAATAAAATTGTCTCAACAATAAGGGCAAATTAAACAATAAAGAATTCAACAACATATAATGATGCATAAAGTTGACAAACGGCAATTGGTTTTATTACAAAATGATAAAGAAGATCTCATTTACAAGAACAAAGTATGAGATGAAACACTAAAAAGTAAATTTAATAAGAAATATTCTACTCTTATTGTCATAAACAGTAAAGCAATCCTGAAAGACACTAAAGTAAACTCGACAAACTAGACAGACACTATTTGTTCTGGCTTTGATGGATCAGTATTATAAAACTGCCAGTTACCCCTGAGTCGGTTTATAAACTCAATGCCATCCCAATACAACTACAAAATCATTTTTTTTAAATTCATTTTTCTTTTTGTTTTCACAGAGTTAGGAAAATAAGGGTGAGAAATAAGCAAAAATGTTACGAGTANTGAGTGTATGCTACTCTAATGCCTTTTTGCTGAAACTCTTTGGTGCTGGTAATTCAGTAGAATATTAGCAGTGAAATATAAAAGCAAATTCAAAAGTTGCCCTAAATGATAGCATACTATAAAGAAAAAGTGATTTTTCACTATCCTGGGGGCATAGATGAGGTTTTAATAATTAGGACAGAGGTCAACTTCTTATTCAGTCCGAAAAAGACAAAATTTATGTCATGAAGCAGAGTGTTTGAAATGGGCTAAGAACCTAATTATGAAATATGAAACCAGAGAGTTTAAGAGAGAAACGTGGTGAGGCGTACTTCAAACCCAACTAGTAAGAGCCTATGTCTGTGCCACACGCCCTGGAAAATGACTCTGAAATGGATAATTTCAGCAAAGGGTCATGTGCTTTCCTTGTCCATCCTTATCTTCTTCGTGTTAGAAACCATAGTTGTAGGTAATCTTTCAAGGTAGTTGTCCTTTATGTAATGGCTCAACCCTCAGGACAACTTCCATCTTACCGCTGAAAGTTCAACACAGTATAGAAGTACATATGACATTTCACTTATGCATTCACGGCTAGGAGCAGTCAAATGGCCTCATGCAACTGCAGTAAGCTTGAGAAAAAAGAGTCGTCCATGTATCTGGGAAGACAATCCATGTGCGAGATCCAATCCTCCCACTTTAAATAAGAATGCATATTAATGGGACTTACTATGACATCTGCAACTCATTTATCCCTGGTCTTGATTCCACGTGATTGGCAGGCTAGACAATAAATGGCCTTTCTGTTTCAGGGTTATCTGCACATTTCCAGAAGTGGCGCAGTTGAGACTGTGTCATCTGCTTCTGGATGTCATGCCTGTCAATCCGATTGAGAAGTTGGTCTAAATTACTCAGGTCATGACTATCCCCCAGGGAAGAGGGGGTCTTTATGCTTTAGTGGAAGTTATATGAGCATATTCATCCCTTTGCAACAGAATTATAATAGTCGTAAGCCTCCTGCTGCTGTTCCCTAAGAAGCTACAGCCCACATTCGTTCCTCTCTTTGAACTTCTACTTCACTTGAAGTTTAAACCACACAATTTAGCTTTTATTTATGTGCCTGAATTTTCTGTAATGGCTTCAACTTTTCTATAACAGTCTTTAACTGCTTGAGGGAAAAGACAGTTTCATATATTTCTGAGTGCATGTGTGTGTGTGTGTGATTTCTCCTACAGTCTCATTTCCTATTCACAAACATACATAATTTCTAGCCTAACATTTAACCTAATAAGAAGTTAAAAATTATTTTTGAGGAAATGTACAATAATCAAAGAATGTTAACTCAATGTATTAGTCTGCAAACTCAGAAACTTTCCCATCATTAAAGTAAGGTACAAGTTTAACAGCTTGGAGTGAATACCTCCAAATAGACTTTAGTCTTGAAAAACAGTTATTTTGCATGGCTTAATAGTTGGTAGTCATGAAAGAACACCAGAGTTTCATATAGAGGGGTTTGTGGCTGGAGCTTCAGAGGTGGCTCTGAGGTTAGGAACACTTGCTACTCCTATAGAGGACTAGAGTTTGGGTCCCACAACCCATGTTGGACAACTCACCGTCATCGGTAACACCAGCTCCAGGTGATCCAATACCCTTTCCTGGTCTCTGTGAGCCCCTGCACTCATGTGCATATATCCACACGAAAACATACATGTAGATAAGATGAAAAATAAAGCTTGACATTTTAGAGGAAATTTTCTGGAAAAAAGTTCATGTTCAGTAACATGCAGTGTTACAAGAAGTCGAAGAAGTTACATGTAGTATAATTTGAAAGGCATTTTTCATCAGAGAGATGTTTGGCATTTCAGGATTACTTTTAGCTAATTAGACAATTTAGTTTTCCTTTATGAAAGCAATGTGTTCACCCAGTTGCATGCTGACTTGTAGTCTTTTAACTTGATATACTAATACTTATTATTATATATACAAGGATCTTTATATATTGATGTATTTATATGTATACATATTGGTAATGCATCACTTCAGTATAAGAAAAGCTTTACATTCTAAAATATTTTGCTTATTTAACTTCTTAGAACTGCTACTCACATATTGAAATGTTGCCACCAGAATGTTTTGCATAAACTGTTAAAGAAAAAATTAGTAGAAATGAATAAGCCTCATAAGACAAGGAAATAATATAAGTGAACACTTTTGAAAAATATCTTTATTTTTGAATTAAAAATAAAATGACCTTATCTCCCACTTGTTTTCCCCCTTCCGACCACTCCCTGCACCCTCTGCCTTGCTCTCTCACAAATTTGTATACCTTTTCTTTAATTTTTCGTGTGTATTCCTACATATATAAATACAACTTCTTCAGTTCATTATAATATTTCTTGCATGTGTATGATTTCAGGACTGGTCCCTGGTATTGCAGAACTGACTGTGGGGCTCTTCCCTACAGACAAGATTTGTTTTCTCCTATTTTTCTACTAATTCTTTGACTTTATCCAGAAAGTTTATACCTTAATGATGCAATTAATGACAGAAGCCCTGGCTTCAGCATCTAAGGAGTTGCTGTCCTCTCTGTCATCATTTTTGACTGTAGGCATTTGAAGGGTCGCTCTGCATTTTGTCCACGTTCTTCTTATATCCTGATGGTATTATAGACAATCCAGATCAGATAAGGATTTGAGTAGATTTTCTTTTTCACCAATTATCCCACTACTAGAAGCTCCAAATACACATGTAGTTTCCTCAACTCCACACTCAGTAGGAGCGAATTCCCTTAGTGAAAGGGTTCCTCCTGTCAGTATGAAGATACACGGATCAAAATTGCATGAATTGGAAACACATGTTATAAGATTTCTTTTGTAAGCATTGCCATATCAAATCTTGTAATCAGAAGTTGTATTTCATATTTTTGTATTTCTGAAGGGCTTGAAGATAAAATATTATAAGATACTAAAATTAGGCTGGAGAAGTGAAGAGGCACTTGAGGATGATGTTGAACTGGGTCAGCCAGCTATAAAGGGATTACTGCCCAGGCTGTCAATGTTCCATTGTATGGTGATCAAAGCTTTCTTTAAATTAAGCTTGGCTATAGAAAAAATTTTACATCTAACACATAAGAGTCTTCAGTGTGCGGTCACATGAGTCAGTCTGATCATCCGATTTTATCCCAGTGCAACGGTTTGTTTGATAGCTGGGCTCTGTGAAAGCTCTGGAGGTACACAGGGCATGAACTAGCCTTTCTGAGCAAAGATCTGGCCAGAGCAAGGCTGAAAGCTATAGCGACATCTGACCATCTCAAGTTTAGAGCAAGGCCAGCAGGCTAAAAAGATAGTAGAGTACCAGAAAGAGGCGCTAACTATATTAACTTCACAGTGGTTTGAAGAAGATGGGCAATGAGTTCTCTGCAGATTATTGAGGGAGCTTTCATGCAATGAGAGTATGAAATGTGTATAGCAGAGAGAGACTCTCTTGGCCTCACTTGTTGGTCGCCTGAGATGATTATTGGCCATTTGCTACTAGGGCTTACGTGTTGACGGATGCAGGGAAGTTGGCATGGCTGAGTAAGATGAAAAGAACTTCTGCTACCTAGTCATTAACAGATATCATGGGCTGGGAGTATGGCTTAGATGTGGCAGAAGCACTCCACATTCCTGATATCCAGGTGTCCTCGTTAGCACCCAAACCAAACACAAATTGTGGAGCCAAACTGAACCTGATAGGGTAACCGAAGCTTGATTACTTCTCAGGTGTGATAATCATTGTGGTTGTACGAAGTTTAGAGGAGAGCTCAGAGTGGGCCTCAGAGGAATCGTGTTCGGACTCTTTGTACCTGGCTGTGTGTGAAACTTACTAAGGAAATAGAGAGAAATATTTAAAAAAAAAAGGAATCAACAAACACAATGACCAAGAGACTTGACATTTTCAGTTCAGACATCTGAAGGAACTGGTCATGGCTCTGTCTGAGGCTAGAATGACATACAGTTCGTTATCTAGGAGAAGTCTATGGTTCGACACATGAGGTATTAGATTTGTTCAAGTTTTGGTGCAGCTGGAAGAATTTCATCATCACAATTACAAGGCACCGAACCTATTAAAAATTCTGAATTGTTCTAAATGGGCAGCATTCTGTCCTGCATATTAGTAGAGGGGGAAGTATGCCAGTGAAGATGAGACTCCAGTACTACGTGTGATTTAGAAAATCACATATGCCCCTAAAGCATTAACCACTGAGCTACAACCTCAGAAGTGTAGACGCTTTCTTCTTTCTGATCCTAAACTGCAGGCTTACCTGCCAGAACCATTTTTGTTTCTGTGGTTAGAGTGAGTCTGACCTCCTTCTGAGCCTGTCTATGAAGAGTGTAATTCCACTGGGTCCTCTCAACCCCCCTAATGCTGAGATCTTTAAGAGTTCCTCACGCTGTGGTGATGCCCAACCATAAAATTTTCATTGCTACTCTTAACTGTAATTTTGCTGTGGTTATGAACCATACTTTAAATATCTGATATGAAGGGTATCTTATATGCAACCCCTATGAAAGGATTGTACAACCCCCAAAGGAGGTTGTGACCCACTGCTTGAGAACCACTGAACCAGGTGGAGATTTCAATTTAAAATATGAAACAATAGGACCTAATCCGGGCAATCTGAAATCTGACAATTTAGTATCATGTAAATGCAAACGACTTGTTTTTCTGCTAATTTAACCAACATGAAGTTAATAAGTTGAATGTAGAATCACTCTTAAGAACTGTGAATACAGAAAAAGCAAAGATCCAATGTTTCTGACATCTCCTTCTTTGAAGTAGAATAATGGCTTTGCTGAAAAATGAATTTAGTCTGTCAGGAACTAATATTTAAGGGGAAAAAAGACCAGCAGGTTTTTCCAGTATTTTTCTTCCTGTCTCAGCATGTAATAAAGTACAGCAATATCAGTTTCAATTACCAACCATTAATTCAACTAGAATCATTTTTAGTTGAATGCATATTGTATTTTCCCCCATACCAACCATATAAGTAATACATAGAAACATTCAATAGCTCCTGCTAAATTCGGTGTTTTCACATTGCCTTCAGATAAAATGAAGTTCTATTTGCTATTGGAGGATCAATTTCAAGCTTCATAGACATCCAAGAGTGTCTCATATTTTACTTCCCAACAAAGTGACACTCTCCACATTAAATGAGAAAGAAAACATCTGGTGAGTTGCTTAGGCAATAGTAGATGATACTTTAGAAAACCACATAACAGAATCATGTATACATGTCAGAGAACAAACTCAAAAAATAATGTGACTAGATAAGGTTTCCACTGAGAGTAATTCTGGGCTGCAAATAACCCTGTTGGAAAGATCATGTGGTTCCAATCGACAGTTGTCACTTGAAGGTCAGAGAAGAGCACCATAAATCCCTAAACTCCGTGTTTCCATAAGCTAGTGAGGCCAATGCCAGGATATCAGAATGTTTCTCATCTATTTCTTGGTTAAAAAACGTTCACAGCAACCCAAGAAACTACCTCAAATCCTCATATCATTCCTTTAATTTAGCCCATAGAGGGGTGGTGGTTGATTTGAATATCATCTTGCTACAAATAAGAATCACATGAGTAGGCAGCCTCAGCTGAAGAACTGTCCTCATTGCCTTCACCGATGTGGGAAGACTCACCCAAACTTGGGCAGCATTTTCTGAAAGCAGCCTAGATAAAAATGGGCATGAAAGGAAAAATGTTTATTTGCCTTTGGTACCTTGACTTTCTCTCTTGATAATAATTTTTTTTTAATTTACTCTCTTACTGTTGCCATTTACTTCCCTGATATTGGAACCAATGTCTCTGGGCTTCTATTGTTGTCCAGGGACCAGTGGCTCTCCAGTACACTCCATGTTTTGGAACCAGACTGAAATTGCTGAGACATCCAACCTTATGGTCTGAGCAACTACCAGGTTCTCAGCCTATCGAGTATGAGACAGGTATTGTTACTTGGTTTAATAAACAAAAAAAGAAATAAATGTATATGTGTATATTCATCTTATTGCTCCCATTTTCCTAGAAAACCCTGATTAATACAAGAAGATATGGAAAATTTCTAGTTAATTAGATAACTTACTTAAAAAGTACTGAGATGACTTGTAGTTTCATTCAGAGAGTTGGTGTTTTCATTCTTCACCAGAACTATCTGGGGACTGTCAATAATGTAGTTAAGTTATCCCTAATTTTTATTCTAAATATTGTAGAAAGGAGCTGGAAAGATGCTCAGCAGTTAAGAGCACTTGTTGCTCTTCTAGAGGACCCAAGCTCAGTTCCCAGTACCTATGTCAGGCAGCCCGTAAGCATTTGTAACTCCAGATCTAGGGGATCTGATGCCCTCATCGGGTATCCATGGCCACCTGAACACATGTGCATGGCAGATAGACAGACAGACAGACAGACACACGTATGCATGCATGCACACACATGCATGCACACACACATACACACAGCTCTCTAAAGCATGTCTATCTTTATTTAACTTTGTGGCATGTTTATGTATGGGCCTGCCCATGTGTGCATCAGAGGAGCTGGTTCTCTCCTTCTACTGTGTGAGTCCCAGGAAGATCAAACTCAGGTTATCATCTTGGCAGTAAGCACCTTTTTCACAATGAACCATCATGTCAGCCCTTATCTTTTGAGAATTGTCTGTCTATTCATTACATCAGCCTACTTGTTTTTGGGGTTGTTTATTTTCTTATTGTTTAGTTTTTTTGAGTTCTTTATATAGTCTAGATATTATAATATAATAACATCAGATGTATAGTCAGGAAAGATTTTTCTCCTATTCTGAAAGGAGAGTCTGTTTCTTCCCTTAGTTAACTCTCTGCTTTACTTACTGTCCAGGAGTGTAGTGATATTTCATTTGTATTTTAACAAATAAAGCTTGCCTGAAGACCAGAGAGTAAAACAGCTGCCCTGGTCAGCCTTACAGACCAGGCAGTGATAACACACACCTTTAATCCCAGTAGCCACACTAGTTTGCCAAAAAAAAAACAAAAAAACAAACAAACAAAAAAAAAAACCCAGCGGTAGTGGTGCACGCCTTTAATCCCAGCACTAGAGAGGAATATAAGACGGGAGGAGACAGCTCTCATACAGTCTCATTCTGAGATTCCTGGAGGCAGGATCGCCATTTTGGGCTGAGGTAAAGGTAAGAGCTAGTGGCTGACTGTTTTGCTTTTCTGACCTTCAGGTTGAAACCCAGTATCTGTCACTGGGTTTTTATTAATCTTGCTACACAGGAGCTTTTCAATTTAGTGAGGTCACACTTGCCAACTGTTGGCCTGATTTCCTCAGGGACTGACATCCTATAAGAGTTTTTGCTTATTTTGTATCTTGAAATGTTTCCCCTAATTATTTCTTCCTCAAAGGATTTTAGGGTTTCGGGTCTTACATTAAGGTCCTTCATCAGCTGGAGAGGATTTTTGCAAGTGGTGAGGGATAAGGATGTAAATTCATCTATCCAGTCTCCCCAGGATTATTTGCTGAAGAAACCATCTTCTTAAATGTGAGTCTTTGACAGCTTTATAAAAATGTTGGGTGGCTGTAGCTGTGTGCATTGACTTCTGAGTCCTCTATTTTATCGTACGTGTGTCCTGGTGAATGTGCTCTTCTGTTTTTGTTACTATGGCTTTGTAGTACAATTTGAGATCAGCATAATTTTTTTCCCTTAAGATTGTTTTGCCTATAAATGGTTCTTGGGGCTTCCATATGAATTTTCGTGTCTTTTCTATTTCTCTAAAGAATGATATGGGAATGCTGAGGGGGAAAGGCACTGAATTGTTTTTGAAAAGCTTGTCTTTTCATCTTCTAGGGTCATCATTAATTTCTTTCTTTTGCATTTGAAGTCCATTGTAGCAGTTTTTTACTTATTTCATTAGTGTTTTTTCACGTGTTTATTTTCCCTAACTGTAAGTGGGATTGCTGCTTTGATTTCATTCTCAGTGTAATTGTATACAGGAAGGCTGGTGATTTTATGTTTTTTTTTTATATTTTTTCACACAATATATTTTCATCATGTTTTCCCCTCCCCTACTCTTCCAGGATCCCATCCACCTCCCTATGCAGTCAACTTTGGTTCTAACATTTGACACTCTGTGCTAGTGAGTCTTCTAAAATCCAAGTCCCCGTTTCAATCTTCAGATCAGAAGGGATTCCTCCCCTTTGCCCCAGGTAAAGGAATTCCAGAAACTACTTTAAAACTTAACTTTGGTCCTTCGCAGGTTTTCTTATAGAGGAGATTCTACCAATGAGTTGCTTTTGTGTTGCTATAATATAATCTTCAGAGGGCATAGAGAGGAGACACTTGCTATTTTGTGTGATAGTTTAGTAAACAGAATCACAAACCTAGAGATGCCATTTTTATGGTTGATGTTGCACACACTGCACATTCAAATGAGTACACAGTAGGCCATGCCTGTACATGGGATTTATTTCCATATAGTCAACCAGTGGCACACAGAAAATTGAAATTCAGAAGGTGTTTGTATTTGTATTGAAGTCAGACATTTCTGTTATTATTCCATTAATAGCAAAATATACTGGCTGCTTACACAACATTTACATTGCACTAGGTGTTATAAATCATCTAGGGTGTGTTTAAAACACATGGAAGGATGCACGAGGCATTATGTAAATGCTTCATCATTTTGTATGAGACTTGAGTGTCCATATGTTTCGGTAAGTGCAGAAGGTCCTGAAAACTGCCCATGATGAATACTGACAGATGACAACACTCCAGTTGGTTCTGTGCTGTTCAGAAATTAGCAGGGCTTGTTCCAGAAAGAGAAGAAATTCAAGGAATTAGTGCCTGTATCTCAAAGGGTAGCCCTGTGACAGTCACATCAGCCTCCTGGTGGCAGGGGATCTTTCTAGAGTCTTCCGAGTAAGTCTCTGACTTTTGCATGATCCTCAGTTGGTTCATGTTGATATTAAAGTTTAATAAGCTACAGTTTATTGGACTCGAGACCTAAAACTTCTTCCTCCTCCAAAGCCTGGCACTTTGTGCCACGCTCTACCATGGCTGTGTCTTTCTAGTGCCTAGAACAATGCCTGTCACGTGGAACTTTTATACCCTTTAATGTGTCAGGTTAATTCATGCTAGCTGAATGAGTGAGGTACTGACTGGGTCAGAGTTACAGTTTATCCATATTAGCAACATATGGTTTCTTTTTAAAGAATCTACCTTTAAATCTAATCAATATTTTAAGTCACATGAAGTAAAATAGAAAACTTTATGTATACAGATGATCCCTGGGTTTCATTTTGGACTAGTCCCCCCCCCCATTTTAAATTCAAAGCTGCTTTATGTTTCCTTATTTCCCGTTTTCTGGGGCCCAGCTTATTTTTATTTACTTAGCTACTTTATCACCCTCCTTTCTTCATATGACTGCAGCATGTGGAAGGAGGCATTTGCTGAGTTTCTTCGACCTCACTTTCCCCTCCAGCCTGAGCCAAAGTGACACTTCTGAGGTGTAAGGTGGGCAGGAGGAAATGCAGAGGGATTCTGCCTCCCATCTTTACCTTCAGGATGTTTTCCTTCAGTGCAACCGTGGTATTGATTTTATACTTCATCTGTTCTGAACAGATGATACATAAAGCCCTGGGATGATCTACAGTGGCTGTTCATTTAAAGACAAAACATAACACTTTTATCTTTCATCTCACGAGCACCACCACGTGTGTTCTTGAAGGGAGAGTCACAAGCCTGCCCTTCTACCCATTTCCCTTCAGCCTGCCACATAGTCATCTTGCAGCCTGTTCAAGTGCTGAGCATTCTTATGGAATGATGAAGATAAATTATTCCTGCTGGGCACAAAGCAAGTTATTTTACCTGTTACCTAAATTGAAAAGAGACAAAAATACTACTCAATTTTGCCTTGTCAGCAGACACTTGGGAGAAGGGAATTGCTTACTGAACGGTTGAAGAATGGTGTCTAGAACATCTGTCAACATTAAAGTGAGACTAAAGGTTGGTGCCAGACAACACGCTTCTTTGCATCCCACTTTCACCAAATTCCTCATCAACTAGTGGAGTGTCCAGGGAGACTGCCTCAAAGACTATAAGCTTTTTTTCTGTCTTCTAGGAAAGTTTTATTAGAGTTTAAAGGAACAACCCCAGGGCAGGTGAGCAAATATCTCAGCAAGTGCCTGGAGGAAGAGAATTGAAACGAGAAGGGAAGGAAAACCATTCTGTTGGATGTAAACTGGCATGGAGGTCAGCCAGGCACACGGCAGATTAGCAACCATATGACAGGGCGTGGGGAACATAAACAAAAAGAGTAAGGAATCCCCCAAACCAGGAACAGGAACTCTGTGCTTAGAACAGCGTAACAAAGAAGAAAACGAATAAAGGAAAAGTGGGCAGACTTAGAAAGATCCACGGCCGCTGTCCTGTAAGTGACTTCACAATGGGGACGGGAATTCTCTGAAGGGAAAGCACAGCTCTATTAAAGAGGTAATTATCCCAGTTGTTGCATCACTCAAGGTGAGCCCATCTTCCTAGGGTCATCCACCTTTCCTGAAGGGCGGTCCCTTCACCAGGTGATCGATTGCCCTGAGTGGATTAACTCTTTTGTGTTTTGGGTAGCTTGGAATGTAGGGCGGGTGTCCATTCTTAGACATTAGTCTTTTTTGTGTGTGTGTGTTACATTTTTCTCTGCTTCCCTTCCCTTCAACCCTGCCCCAAGGTCTCCATGCTCCCAATTTACTCAGGAGATCTTTAGACATTAGACTTAAGTCCACATGAAATATACTTCAATAACCGTTTCTCACTAATGTTTTTCTTCTTAATAAGAAAATTGCTGCTCAGACATAGAACATCACAACCTCGGCTTGGTTTCAACCCTTGCAGCACCTACCTGTAATCAAGAGAGGCAAGGATGTTATTTTTTAACCTAAAAGTGACTTTCGACTCTCTCCCTCTCTAGAAGCTTCATGCTGTTGGTCTAGCCGAGGAAACAGCTACCAAAGGAGTCGGAAGCAGACCCTGGCTAGTTCCAGGACAGGCTCCAAAGCTCGAGAAATCCTGTCTTGAAAAACAAAATAAAAAAATCAGAATACTACATAAGTTTACAGGACTTCTCTGTGTATGAACTCCTGTGGGGGCTTAAAGCGTATTTGAGTTCTCCGGGGAGGACACTGCCATCAGTGGAGTGGAGCTGCACACTGAGGAGAGCGCAGACTTGGACCCTGCAAAGCAGAGAGCCAGTGTGCCGAAAGTGTGCTCTCTGTGTGCCGTTCTTGTTAGCCAGTCTGCAAAGCTCCGTGCTAGCTTCTTCCGTGATTCTGAGACCTCTTCCCCCTAGCCCATGACACATGAGAAAATTTAGCGCTCACCCCGTCTGCCCTGGCCTCTGAAAAGTTGGTGGAAATGAACAATAAAGGAAATTGGGGCTACAGTAATTCCACTCCGCCAGCATTGATGGCATTGGGGGCTTGCCCCTTCAGATATATCACCTGACTAATCATTCCTCTATACTCAAAAGTGCAAATGCTTTGTTTCCCGAATGAACAAGTTCGCTAATATACTAGTGCCTTCCAAAGCCCTCCGAGCTCTTGGAGGTAAAATTGTGGTGGATATCTGCCCAGGCAGTGCTGAACCTGTGTACATTTACAGCCTCCTGACAGTTGCCAAATGGAGCATGGCCGAAAAGGACTCCATAAGATAGTGTTGAGGCTCAAGGAGCTCTTCTCACCCATTCACAAAATACTTCCTGATTCCAATGGACACAGAAGCCACTTAATCAAGAGCAGGAAGACACAGACAAGGTGCGTGAGAACGAGAGAGCAAGTGGGTCCCAGGAATAAGGCGTTTATCACCCAACAGGCAGATTTTGTTCAAACACCTGTCACCAGCATTTCCAGTGGACCGTCAGTGTTCCAGAGAAGCTGCCAGTGTTCGGTCATTTTTACAGACTGCAGTTGGATATGCAGTCTGACAAGATACCCAGTTCAGGATGCTTTGGAAAAGTGTGGTAGGTCAGACAATGGGGGTACAGACATCAGGCTACAGGGGTGGGTATTGAAACTTTACTATCATAAAAAGGTCTCAAGTCACCTTCATGCTCTGTATGTACACAAGGGAAAGTGGGTGGAAGGGTGAAGATTGACATTTCCCAATGTCTGCTGTGTAATCTGTCTGTCTCTGTCTCTGATGCATGTCCCTAAATGTGCCTGGGGCATTGATTACTAGGAGTAAAAAGTTGTTACCCATCAATGAAGATCACAAAGTTAGTTTAAATTAAAATAAAAATTAAAATTTATATGTATGAAGTTGCCAAAATTATGCCAAAGAAACTTAGATTTGGGGAAATTCAATTAAATATGTTTTAGCCTTGAGTGAAATGTGAAGTAGTAAGGTATATAGCTATTTATTTGAAAGGAAAGTTGTTCATTATATCTGCAGTTAGGGAAGATTATGTTCTGATACCCACAGCTAGGACATTCTCGTCTCAGTCATGACCCCAGAAGATGAAGGTTTTCTAGGGAACACAAAGCAACTTCTCAGGAGTCCAGAGCAGGCAGGTTAGAGCCATTTTTATAAAGGGCTTCTTATTCTTGGAGTACCCAAGAAGATAATGAGCAAACACACCCAGCAAGCTGGAGGAGAAGCAAACCAACAAGTTCTAAGGTTTGTAAATTTAAGTTGTTATGAAAAAAAGGAGAAGCACACCCCCCTGTCAATGCAAGTCAGGGGACTTATTTCAACACTATGGTTTGTTTTCTGTAAAATGATTCAACCAACCCTGGTGAGACTATACATGGTCCCTTAGAACCAGGGATTTTCTTCCTCACTAGCCAACGAATGAACAGTCCTAACCTAACAGTGGGAACATTGAAACTATCTTTTAAGCTTGGCTGACTTTAGCCTTAAAGGACTGAATAACCCCCCCCCCATGGTTCTAATCTATTCTGTCATCACAGTATTCTTCAACAGCATCTTCTCCAGGATGCTTTCAATTGTAGATTCTTCTCAGAGATGCCTCTCTAGACGTGTGGAGACCAGCTTGTAATCAATCAAACTTTTGTTTTCAGATCCAGTGGTAGGGAGCATGCTAACAAAAACATTAAAAGTTAAAATAAAGAGGCCATCTAGATGGCTTTGTGATTGAAGGTGCTTGCAGCCAAGCCCCTAGGATAGAACTCGTTTCTGCCAGGAATGAGAGGAGAGCAGATGAGTTTTTCTCTGACCTCTACATGTGTGTCACGGCAAATTCACATGGGTACCTCTGCATGAACATACACACATACACAGAGACATTAAACAAATCTAACATTTTTTTTAAAAGTTAAAATATAAGCCTTGATTATTACCTCTATGCCTGTTTTCCTAAGAACTGGCTGAAAATCTATCTTGTTTAGAAGATAGATTGCATTTTTTCCCTCTCTTCTTTCTTTAATCCAACACATTCTTTTCAAAACTTAATTTTCTCTTTGATGCTCAAGCAATCTCTGATACATCTCCATTTCAAGGTTCATTCTGATGTAAGTCACTAGACAAAGGAGATTCCAGTTTCTCTTGCAGTCTATCTGTGCGGGGAAGAAGAAAAGAAAGGGCTCCCTTAAGATGGTAAATGACGGGATTTGTGCACAAAGATAATTTTTCAAGGCCTTCTCTGGCACTTAGATCAATTTCAAGGCCATTAATCCTTTGATTTATGTTTGGGTGTAAGAGAACAGAGGAATCAAATGACTGGAATTGGATTCTACATGGTTTATCAAATAGAGACATCAGGCCATGTGATTTATAGGATTGTTTGTAACAGCTTTGTGTAGCCCATTGACAAAGGAAGAGAGATGAACTGTGATTCCCTTATGCTGGTCCAATGTCTTATTCCTTGCTTTTCCAGCTACTAGTGTTCACAAGAATCCTAAGATTTATTTCCGAAATCTGTTTAAGTATCGAAATAATGTCAGAGACCAGCAAAGTGTATCACGGTTAGTTAAAGCAACTTTGTTGACAGATAACCTTTTTGTTCCCTGTCAGTTCTCTGCCTCCACCTGCATTTGGTCCCCCTTAAAAGTATTTTTCTATGGTGCTTCTTGCCTTTTAATGGAATCTTCGAATGGGTCTTTGCAGAGTAGTGAAACTTAAAGGACAAAGATGAAGTCATCTTTGACTTGTGATCCGGGTAATCTTCTCCATGAAGTATTATGCAACTTTGAAACAACCTTGGGTACTGTCTTTCTTCCCTGGCTTCAAGATGACAGCAGTAATACCTTTCCTCTGGGTGCCTAAAGAGTCTTCTAGCACCACACAACATGACACTTGAAATCTACCTTTGACTCAAGTATTGCCACCATGATGTGTGGAGCATGAAGAAGTAAATTATGGTATAAGCCTATGAGGAAAAGAAACAATAAAAAGAATTAAGTAGTCTTTCATATATCTGTGTAAATGTCTCTTAAAAACATACTGCTCAATGAATAAAGTAGAAGAATACACATTGTGCCACTACGTTGGTTCAAATTTTAAAATCAAATATGATAGCATGTCTTGTAGAAACTTGTAAAGAGGAAATAGAATAATAAAGGGATGTATTTTTTTTTTTGTATTTTTCTTTGAAATGGTTTTTGGTCATTGGAATTTACTGCTAGTTCTTAGGTGGTATTCATACAGATGGAAAAGTTTTTTTCACTATGCTGGCTGAAAGGATAGGATGAGACTCCTTTGAACAAATTAAGCAGAATTGAGTACGCTTTGAGAAATATTCACTTTAATTTTTGCCTCATATTTAAGCAACACCATATAAATGTTTCACTGGTCATAGCATCTTTGGGGAGTTACAAAACTTAATATCCAAAGATGAAGGTATCTTTGACTTGTAATCATGGAAAACTACACAATGAAGAAGCCAATGAATAATAAATAGATCACGACCTAAAACAAGAGAATTTCATAGTATAGACTTTAGAACAACAGAAAGCAAATGTTAAGTACAGTTCTACTTGCCTGTAATTCTAGGACACAGGAGGAGAAAAGCTGGATTATGAGCCCAGGGCCATCCTGGCCTATACTGCAAGACTCCATCATAAATAAACAAAGCAACATTAGGTACCAGACTCTGCTATGTTCCTTTCTTCTATTAACTTAATTTATAAATGGATTCAGTGTAACATAAAGGTTGTCCACATTAATAGATTACCATATTCCAGTTTGTTCAGTCTTCCTGTAATCCTATTGTAAGTGGGCTTTATTTTCCTTTACAAATGAGAACTTTGCTACACAGTGGTATCAAACCAGTCAGTATCTAACAAGGCAAGTTTTCTAATTCAGGTACTTCTTGGTTGAAACTTTTTATTCTCTCTAAAACCATTATTAGTGACTCTTACCAAGAAAGAATACAATGAGCCTTATTTTAGGTATGTGGGCATATTCTTGATTAAACATCAAGTGAAGTAAAAAATAATGTTAATTTAGAAATATCAATGCATCCTATTTAACATGTGGGTGGGAAACTATTGCTAATTTAAAGGTTTGTATTGTCTGTCAAAGCATGTGGCCTTAGGATCTGGAGATTTATGTAATAAGGGGTGAAATGTGGAATCAGAAGACCCAAGCTTGAGTTCCTTCCTGGAAATTCCCAACTGGGACAATACTGACCCATTAAAACCAGTTTTTAGTATAGCCACTTGTTCAGTGAGAGTCATGGTGCCTCCTGCAGTCAGCTGTCTTTTATTCCTTCCCTCTCTCTTTATTTTAAATTCCATTTCTTTATTCCTCACTCTAAATGGAACTGCTCTGCAGGTCCTCCTTTGATTTGAAGTATTCATTTAAGATGTATTTTTTATGTGTGTGTGTGTGTGTGTGTGTGTGTGTGTGTGTGTACAGGCTCACTTGTCTCTGCTCCCTTTAGTCTGGCTGTGGCCACGTGACTTATTTCATCAATAAAGCATGAGTGTACCTCTTGTGTGTCATTTTCAAGTGGAAGACTTTAGAGTCACTTCTGCCTCCTATTACAGTGACTCTTGAAACTATGGCATGACATATATTTATAATCAAGAAATATTTATATGAAATTCAAATGTAGCTGAGTGCCCTACATTTGACTTGATGGCCCTTTCTCCATTCAGAATCTTACGTGTTTTCAAGATTACCCAAGTGCAATAAAAGTGCTTCTTATGTCAAACTTTGCTTCCCAATCTAAAGGTCATGTGTAAGTAACTTTTATTTCATTCTGGTGCTTATAATACAAATAGGGGTTTGAAATGAACTCTGGGCAATGAGAAAACTTTTTAAAGGGGTATTCAGAATTTTAGTTTGTTCGGCTTTAACCAAATGTCATTCTCTGGGTAGCTAATAGATAAAAAGGCATTACTTACAGTTGGAAGCTGGAGTTTGAGATAAAGTCACTGACAGTTACAGTGTCTGGTGAGGTTCTGTTTCCTGACTCATGGGGCATACCTTCTTTGTGTCTTCTCCTGGGAGTGGGGGAAATCAAGCTAGCTATGTGTGGTATCTTTTACAAGGGCACTAAATCCCACTACTGAGGTTACTGCTCTCATGATGTAACCTAATCACGGGGGTCTGTTTTCTAAGATGATCACCTTGGTGATCATGGGTTTGATTTTGGAGGCACACAGACACCCACACAGAGGACCACAGCAAATACAAATAGTAGCAGTATGTTCAAAGTATCGAGCTGATTTTTAAAGAAGACTGATACAGCATACAATTCAGTAAGGGCAAGATGCGGCTTTAAAATGTAGCAACACTCATTGGCCACGTCACATATGATAATGCAATATTTATGAATTTCTTATTAGGGATAGTCATGCATGTTCTGAGATTTTATGGCCATCTTGAAAAGTAGAAATAGGACCTCAGATTTAAAATATGTTTTTTTTTTCTGTTCTACTAAAGCCTCTCCATTCCCTAGAGAAGTTGCTAAAGGAAATACCCACACAAGAGAGAAGGAGATATGTACTGTGTTGCTGTAAGGCTTTCACCCCAGTCCTTTCTAGCCCTTTCGTGAGAAAGGCTGGACTAAACAAAAACCCGACTTTTCCTAAACCAGAGCACCCTCTGCCCTGATCCTCCCTATTGCTTCTAAGCATATATATATATATCAACATTTAGAAAAGGGGTACAATAAAACAGGATTCCTAGAATGGGGGCAGGGCCCCACAATTCAGGTCAAGTACAGGGGGTAAAGATCTGAGGCTCACAGCTCCACTGCTTGGGCATCTAGGATCTCTGATGTTCATGGAAACTCTGTGTGGCCAGCACTTAGTGTTGTTAAACATAGGAGTCGGAATGCTTCTTTAGCTACATGTACATTCTTGATTCTACATTTATTTTCTTCTTTGATGGCCTTTTGGGCAAGGATGTTGTACACCAAATTTATTACATTTTTTTTCCAAAATAGAAAACAAAAGGTATTTTGTGTATAATGACTGTAAAAGAAAATTTAAGTTTTGTTTTGTTTTTGTTAAAACAAAGATGATCCTAGAAGCAGGAGTAGGAAGCACACCCAGGAAGTTTTCTCTTGGCTAATGATCCTGTGCGCTCTTGGGTTAGAATAGAGGTCAGAGGTTGAGAATATGGAAGAAAAGATGCTGTAGGCTTCTTATGCGGATGCCCTGCCAGGAAAATGTGTTCTAGCTGTAATGTGAGAGGAAGCGAGGGAACATCCTTTGCTCTAAATTGTTCACACCTAGTATTTCTGTACCTTTAACCATGGGCCAGTCTAGATGCCCACGAGACAGTGGTCAAACAACCTTCTTTCTATAGGGTTGCCACTGTGATGATAGGATACAAAAATATTTTATTATTTTAAAAAGTAAAGCATCTCTCTATGGAGACAAGAACTTTTTAAAAGTCAGTCTTTCTTAGGCTAGAACCAAGCTTGACTATTTCGATGCTCCACCAACACAGACCATAAGATGTTTTCTGATGAAGGAGAAGCCAAGCATGGGTTGCCTTACTTTTAGTGTCAGCAAATATCCCTTGTTACAGGGCACTGGGTCCATTCCAATGAGGTGGGCCACTTCCCTTCCTAAAAGTTGGCACTCATCTCAGACAAATGATGTTTTAAGGTGGTTTCCCTGTTTAATTTTTTAAGCTCAGCAGCCTTGGCTGTTGTTTCGATAATGAATAAGTAATTGTGCCTTGTGTATCCTGCTACAGTTGGGCCTTTCAGGCTTTATTACACCTTGGCTGTCTGTGTAAGATCAAGCTTCCAAAGCTGGCTTCTATTCTAGGCTGCTTCCTTGGGTCTCTCTCGGCCTCCTTCAAGGAGAGATGGTCATTGCCACAGTCCTGTTGCTCTGTTTACACATACCCAATTTCTGTACCATGCTATGGTGGTCTTCCTTATTTTCCTCTTGCTACGGTGGCCATGGCTCTCTGATTTAAAACCCAGACAACTACCACAACCACCTGCCCTTGCTGGAATAAGAGTTCTACTTCCCGGTTTTATTTCAATCTTGCTATCCAAATGTGGTCCAGACATCACAGCAGTGGCACCAGCTGGGTTATTAGACATCAGAATCTCATTAGAAGCAAAGAACAGCATCTTTGTCTTCAGAGAGATCCCAGATGACAGGCATACACATCTGGTGCCAGAAGCTGCTCTACCTCCACACTGGATTCTGTGTTGTGTTCTATTAGCAATGCCCGATGAACTAAGGAGTCATATGTTGTCAACACATTGGATTCATTAGTTCTTGGATATGTTTCTTCAATTTATTATCTTTCTGGGATATTATATTTGTTGAAACTCAGGAAGTATATAGTTACATCTAATTAGTGTTCTTGTAAGGGATGTACTTTTTGTTGACTAGTTCTCCCATTTATTTCTTCATCTTGATATCTCACTTGATATCTATCATCTATCTATCATCTATCTATCTATCTATCTATCTATCTATCTATCTATCTATCTATCTAATTTCTCTCTCTCTGTCTCTCTCTCTCTCTCACACACACACACAGACACACACACACAGACACACACACACAGACACACACACACACACACACTTTTAATGAGAGCTTTGCCTACATAAAGGGTCCTAACTCAGGTCTACACAGAACAAAGTCATTTCCAGAAGTAACTGACTGGAACATTCTGCTGAAGGTCTCATGATAGTTTTCTTCTCCACCCTCTGAAAACAGAAAGCCTTTGTTTCTGATTGATTTTGCAGACCTCCCTCCTGTGTGTGGGCTGCTTAGGATTTCAAGGCTTTCTTTTGTTGACATCTCGGAGTTGTTCTGGCCTAGCATTCATCAGACTTAGATGATTGCTTATCATTTCTTTGTCTGAGTCATGCCTCATCTAATTTGTTTTTTTATCGTCAACACTTGAAAATCTTACATAACCATTTTCCCTACCATATTGTTACCTCCTTCCATTGTGTTTTTAATCAAATTTTCTAAAGAACAGTTTATTTTGTATTCTTGTATTGCATATGTTTATGAAAAGACATTCAGAGAACATTGTGCAGAGACCTGATAAACTACTTGATGCTCCCATTTATTAGATCTCTTTACAGAGAACTCAATGTTCTATAATCAGTGTCAACTCCTAATTTGTATCAATGTAATAAGTATTCCAAGACTGAATTCAGCTTACATTTATGTGCTACATTTTAGTCTTTGAATAAAGAAAACTACACAGAACGTGACTTCTCCTTTAAGAGTGCAGTTAAAAATGTTTATGTTACCTCTAAGTTCCATATCCAAAGCTGTATGAGGTGGATGAGGCTACCTTACTCTTACTTTGTCTTAACTAAATCTGTGAAGAAATTGAAAACCCTTCTTCTCCAACATGTGCTCTGTTTGCATGACTTCCTTTCCATCAGCTCCTTTTCTACCTCTCCTTGCTTCTTAGGCTGCGATGGCTGGAATAGTTGCATCCCATCAAGATCTGTATACTGTGACTTAAATCTCATTGATATTTTTAAGAGATGATGATTTTGAAGAAGTGAGAAGGTTACCCTAGCTCTATCCATGAACAGAATTGGTCCTCTCATCAAAGGAGGCTTTGGAAAACTGCCTGGCCTATCTAGGACACAGGGCAGTATACCATCTTGGAAGCAAAGCCTGAACCATTGCTGGACAATGAGCCTGCCATCATATTGAGCTTAGACTTTCTAATATTCAGCACTTTCAGGGATTTTTTTAATTATTTGTAAGTTATTCAATTTGTGGTATTATACCAGGAATCTACTAAGATACAGGTTTGCTTTCTTTCTACATAGACATTGACTTGGCAGTTCCTTACAGTTGAAAGCTGAACTTACTCCTTTTCATTCACTGGGTGTGTTATCCTTACAGAATACTATCCATGTGTAGGGTCTTGGCTATGCATATGTATTGAGAATTTGAGGTCTTTGGTGTGGACCACTTTTTTGATTTCCAGTTTTGTATATTGGAAAACATTGGATATCATATGTTTCCACTTGAATGACTCAAAGACAATAGAAACTCAGCATCTCATCAACTGTGTTTGAAGTGCTCCCTCCACACAGCTGGGGAATTCCTGGGAAAATTCATCTTTTCAGGCTCATTTTTGGTTTCTATGAACTGTGAGGCAAAATTTCCTTTAAAGAGATGCCTATCATTCCTCTAACTTTTGATTGGATACTTACCCAAAGGTAGCTCAAAAATATGCTAGGAAAGTTAATAGGGTTAAACATTTAACAACCCAGCAAGAAACCATTCATTAATAAGGATTTGGAATTGGTAGATAAGTGTCCATGCTTCCTCATTAGTTGGAAAGAATATTTATAACTTTATCACATTCTCTGAGAAGACTGAAGGCTTGAACACTGATTCCAAATAGTAACAAACAATTACTTTTTTTCTCTTTATATTTTTTAATATTCTCTTTATATTAATTTTCTATATTACTTTCCTACTGTGCTTCTTGGATCAGTTCCAAAATTATTTTAATCCAAATTCTTTTCCCGGGGAATCATCTTTTTTTTGTGGAAAAAAGCATTTTAGCTTTGGTAGAGATGCATAGTCCTTTCTGATGACCTGCATTTCTTCCTCCCAAATAACCCACATATGGGTGAGGTTGTTGAACATACCTTTATACTTCACTTTGGGTGACACACTATGGAGAGCATCAGATGAAAGAGAATGGGAATGTTTAAATGGGTAGGTAAGATTCTTGTCAATAGGTATAATTATAACTAAAACAATAAGGAAATAACAAGGAGCTATAATGGCAGTTCCATCGGGTGCCACCCAATAGAAATGCCATGGAAATATTGCACCTCTGCGCTAGACATTTTGGCAGCCACGAGCTACCCATGCAGAGCTACCTGGCATTCAGAATAAACTGGTATTAATAAAAGCCCATGTTTTAATTTTTATTAAATTGTCATGAATTTAACAGCTACACAGAGCTGGAACTTGTCATCTTAGATACTGCATTTCTATCGGTTTCTGTCCTCACAAGTGATTTTGCCTTCTCCCACATATTATATGGGCCATGATCTCTAGTCCAAACCCAACCCCTCATGACTAAACAGAAATGACAATCTCAAAAAGTCAGAATGTGAGTAACTTGAGTTTCACAAAGGGGCAAATTGTGCGTGTCTAATTCATTTCATCACTATGGAGCTTGAATTTTGAGATCCATTACAATGAAAACATTTAGTGCCCCATTTAGTGACACACACAATTGCCTGTGGAGCTGAGTGTTGCAGGAGATGTTTTTACAAGGTAAGAACAGGATGCAGCAAAGAGAAAGTTCTCTGAGCATAAAAACAAAGCCATAGAAGCTTTTTGGTTGTTGTTGTTTTTTCTTGAGATAGATAGATAGATAGATAGATAGATAGATAGATAGATAGATAGATTTTAACTTTTCTTTGAGGATATTTCATTATTTCATTTCCAAGCCATGCCTTACTTCTTAGGACACAGCATTCTTGAAAGAGGCAGCCCATGCTGTAGAGGTAACAGCCTGAACTCCAGCCAGGCAGCCTGTTCCCAAGCTCCTTCCTCAGAAACACTGGTTCTAAATTGTTGTCTTCAAAGTTTTTCAGGAAGATGCTTTTATAAGACAGGGTTTATTTTTCATATTCTTAATAATGTTCTTCGTTCTTCTCAAGAATAACTATGTTTATTTGTTAATTATTATTGTTTTGATTTTAATTTAACTTTTGAAAAATTATCTGATGTAGCCCAGGCTGCCTTCAAAGAGGCTAAGTAGGTACCTGAGAATATCTGTGAACTCCTGCTCATTCTGCCTCTACCTCCCATGTACTGAGTGTACAGTTTTGCACTACCACACCTGTTTTAAGAAATCACACTTAAAAAGAAGTGTTCTGGAGACATTGATGCCTTTTAAAAATATGTTCATTATCCAAATGGATCAAAGACCTCAATATCAGTCTGAACACACTGAACCTGATAGAAGAGAAAGTGGGAAATACCCTACAACAGATGGGCACAGGCGATCACTTCCTATGTATAACCCCAGCAGCACAGACATTAAGGGCAACATTGAATAAATGGGACCTACTGAAACTGAGAAGCTTCTGCAAAGCAAAGGACACTGTCACTAAGACAAAAAGGCAACCCACTGACTGGGAGAAGATCTTCACCACCCCCGCAACAGACA
>NW_026067959.1:1524917-1532175 GCF_014885135.2 Alexandromys fortis | reverse complement strand
TTTTTTCAAAAAAAAAAAAAAAAAAGGTCCTGTTTCCTTGCTATACCCTAGGAAGTCCCAGACTTATGCCCAGGCCCACAGAGGTCCTGGCTCAGGCCTACTTCCTCGGAAATCCCAGACTCGTACCTGGACCCACAGAGGTTTCTGGTTCTGGCCTACTCCCTCAGCAGTTGCTCCGTCGTACTTGCTCCTGTGGAGTTTGCTTTCTCAGGCCTGCTCTGACCTAGGTCATCCCACTCTCTTTTATTTTCTGTAGGTCTCTGTGCTCATCATTATCTATTGCTAATAGAAGCTTGTCTGATAAGGGTTTAGGGACATATTAATCAATGGGTATAATGATAAGCCATTAGGAGTCAGTTGAATGCTGTGTTCTTTTAGCAGAATCCTAGTATTGGATTCTTCTGCAAGGGGCCCATGACTCATCCAGCTATAGGTTCTTGGCCTGATGAGGCTGTTGGGTATGAGTTTCATCTTGTGGAGCAGGACTTAAATCCAAAAGGAAAAGTGTGTGGTACCTCCCACGACATTCATGCTACAGTCGCAAAGATTGGCATGCCTTAGTAGACAAGTCGTTATTGTAGCTCCTGAGGCTCACAGCTGGGTACGATTGATGATTGCCTTTCTCTTCCAGTAGTACCATAAAGTACCTCCCAGCACTATAAAAGCTAACCAGTAGGAATGAAGTATCCAGGTCATCACGTCATAACTCAAAGAAAAATATGAATGAAGGGAAGCTTTCTAAAGAAATAGATAACAGAGGTGAGAAGACTGTGAGGCCCTGAGGTTTGGAATTCACATATGTGTCTCCAATGCAAACCAAAACCAGCTGCAGCTATGCTGTCCATTTTAATCCTTTGACATTTTTTTACTAATTGACAAAATTATTTCCAAAGGTGAGGTGATTAAAAATATCTTTATCACATTTTCCTGAAAAGTAGAAAAAAATTAAGCAACTTATTCAGCTAAGTTTATTATCCCTTCTTAATATACATGTCTATCTTTAAGGCACACCTAATAACTATTATTCTAGATCCCCTTACAAATCTTACCTGATCCTATTCCTAATAACAATCTTGCCATGACCTACGTTCAGTCCCAATCAAGCTTCCTCATTTCCCTGTCTCTGTCAATGAGTGATTCCCTTTGAACTGGCTTCTGAAGTCCTACCCATAGCTTGTCTCCTGTTTCTTTCTTTCTTTTTTTAAATATTTATTTATTTATTTATTTATTTATTTATTTATTTATTATGTATACAATATTCTGTCTGTGTGTATGTCTGCAGGCCAGAAGAGGGCACCAGACCTCATTCCAGATGGTTGTGAGCCACCATGTGGTTGCCGGGAATTGAACTCAGGACCTTTGGAAGAGCAGGCAATGCTCTTAACCGCTGAGCCATCTCTCCAGCCCCCTCCTGTTTCTTTCTAAGTTGATACTAAGATGCCTCCAAGCTCAGAGTCTCCTTTATTTCAACAGGCAACACATTTGTCTTTGTTTTATTCAAGGGTTATTGGCATGTTCTTTTCAGGGAACCACTAGTCAGTATTCCTGCGGGTTCCTCAATAGTATCCCCGTGTGCTCATTCCCTAGTACCTCTCGAAAATGCCTCTGTGTACACACAGAGATGCTGAAACATATTAGGAGTTAGCAAAATACATGAAAGGTATGCTTAAACACATACGTGTTTAGGTATTGCTTCCTTAGATTAATTTCTTCACAGCAAACATACTATAATTGGAAATTATTATCTGGGGCCCATTGCCATGTTATAGAGGTCATGTTTAGTGATCATGAGGAATATCATATTCATTTAGCACCACTTCAATGGCAAAGAATGCTTTCATGAAAATCAAAGAAAGTTTGATTTGACTTTTGGAGGAGGGGAGTCACAAGCTGCAACCAAATAGTAGCCTATACAATTAACACCTCTCTCCGGGTACACGTCTATTGATGCAGTTCTGAAAAATGGACTTCCTGCGGATTTGTAGGTTCTTTTTGCTTTTCCATACTGGGTTTGTGATTGATTTAGAGACCATCCATTGGAATGTGGTTTGGGCAGCACATTTATACTTCATTTTGACTTATATTGGCAAAATGGGAGAAAGGCATTCTCTTAATTCATTTTACTGGAACTCAAATCTCCTCAAGGAACTCTACCTGGGTCCTGGTGAAATTATGTAGGAAGAAAATATCTACTTAAACCATTAATAAATGGAAATAGATGGTGGTAGCTAACATTTACTGAGAATTTACTAAATTCTGGAAAGGCACTATATTAAGACTTTAACTGTATCATTAAATTATACCTTTTCAACATTTCTACATCTGTGATTTAATTGTTATTGCATGAATTATTACTTGAGGTTTTAAAACTTAAACCAAAGGCTGGAGAGATGGCTGGGTGGCTAAAAGTATGCACTGCTCTCACAGAAGACCCAAGTCTGGTTCCCAGAACCCATGGAAGGGGTAGCGACAGCCTGTAATTCAAGAACCACAAATCTAATGCCTCTTCTTGTTCCTGAAAGTTCTTATACTTACATCTACAAACAGGCACATACACACATAATTAGAGATAGGAGAAATCAATTTAACTTAAATACATAATTAAATGCAAGCTTTTCCAAGGTCAGACACAGAGTAAATAGATACTTAGGATTCATCTGCCTTCTTGTTTGGCTATAGATTTGTTGTTACTACAGTGTATTATAGAAAACATGCTGTCTAAACCAAGGACTGCATCTCATTTGTATTTTCTCTAACTAAGTATGTCTGTACACAAATTACACACGACGTGGTCATGCCATGGTTGACTCAGAAAGCTCGGAAGCAATGGGAACAGATGGGCACTCAGTAAGTTCTGAGGGGAATAACAAAATTTGATGCAAATGCTTTCAATTTCCTCCTGAGAATGTGAGTGAGCTAGCTGGGTCATCACTGACAAAAACCAAAGGAGCCAAGTTTCTGTTGATGATTTAGTAAACTTTTATTTGCTGTGTACTCACTGTGGGCCAGACTTTGTGCCGATTGCCAAGGAAGTAAAGTTGAGATAAACAATCCTTTATTTCAAGTTGAGGGAGAGAAAGGAAGAGAGGAAGAGTTGGGGAGGAAAAAATGGAATCTCAAAGTAGAGTATCTAGAAGTGGCCAACAGGTATATAAGTAACCCAGAGAACTTAGACAACAATGAGGACACTAAGAGAGACTTACATAGATCTAATCTACATGGGAAGTAGAAAAGGGCAAGATCTCCTGAGTAAATTGGGAGCATGGGGACCTTGGGGGTTGAAGGGGGTGGAGAGAGGCAGGGAAGGGAGAAGAGAAAAATGTAGAGCTCAATAAAAAATAAAATATCACACCAATAAAGTTATCTTTTCTCTGACTGAAAAAAAAGAAAGAAAAAGAAAAATTGTTCTCAGAAGGTTGCATTAGAACAGTTAGACATCTATCAGCACTAAGATCACAGCATATGTGTATGTCTTAGGCTTTCTATTTCTGTAAAGAGATACTATAACCAAGGTAGCTCTTGCAAAGGAAAACATTTAATTGGGGTTGGCTTACAGTTCAAAGGTTGAGTCCATTATTGTCATGGTGGGAACTATGGTGGCATGCAGGTAGATATGGCGCCAGAGAAAGAATTGAGAGTTATACATCCAGATTGGCAGGGCGCAGAAAGAGAGAATGCCACAGTAGGCCTGGATTGAGCATCTGAGACCTCAAAGCTTGCGGCCAATGATACACTTCCTTCAATATATACCACACCTATTCCAACAAGGCCACAACTCCCAATAGTGCCAGTCCTTATGAGCCTATGTGGTCATTTTTTCCCCCAACCTATTCCATTCCGTTCCATGGCACTCATAGGTTTGTAGCTATACCATAATGCAAAGTGCATTTAGTACAACTTCAAAAGTTCCCATAGTCAATAATGATTTATGCAATCTCTTAACTGTAATCCCTGTAAAATTCAACATGAAATGTAGATCACATGTTTCCAACTTATAATGGCATCACTGTTCCAAAGGGAGGGAAGGGAGCATAGTGAGGAAATACCTGCCTGCAGCAAGACAGAAACCCAGCTGGGCCAACTCCAGACTCTGCATCTCCGTGTCTGATGTCAAAGTGCTCTTCGGATCTCCAGCTCCTCTCAGCTTTCTTCACTGACACACACTTGTTCCTCTTTGGCTGGTTCTAGTCCTTTTAGTAACGCTCCTTGGCAGGTATTGCGCAGCTCTGGCATCTCCAACATTTTGGGGTCTCCGAGGCAATCCAGGGTTCACCTTCACAAAATGTTCCCTCTATACATGGACACCCCTGATACATGCTTGGCCTTAGTGGGTGGCTCTGCTTAGTCAAGGATGGAGATTCCATAACCCCTTTCTTCTACCCTTGACTCAAAAGCAACCACCTGGCACTAGTTGCCAAGTTCTGCTGATTGCTGGGATTGGAAAATGCTCCTTTGTTCAATTACATCTTCACGAGCTTTCTGTTTTCAATGATTTCCTTCGCTGTTTAAGCCTATCTGTTCCAAAACTGGATGTGGAGAAGAGGTTGGCCTCAAACTCAAAGATCTGCCTACCTCTGCCTCTGGAATGCTGAGATTAAAGTCATGCACCACCAGACCTAGCTCTAAGTTTTTCCTTAATTTCTTTTTCACAAATTGGAAGCTTAGCTGGGTGGCATCTTGCCCTGAGGTCACCATAACCTTTATTTCATTTAACATAAGGATTTTCTTTAATCTATGTATCTCCTTGAACGCAGGACTTAGCTCCATTCCATTTCCTGGTACCCCTCCTTCTACTCAAATTGTTCTCAGCCTGCTTCTTTTCATTATAGATCGGCACACGCATGGCCACTATTAGCCACACAACCCAGTCCACTCTAGGCTGTTTTGAAATCTCAGCAAACTCAATTAATCCAAAAACTCTGCAATTTAGCCTCAAGCAGATATTTTAGACAAGGGTGGTAAGCAGTCATATTCTTCACTAAAATATCATAAGCATAGTCTCTAGGCCACATACTAACACTCTTCTCTGAAACCTCTTGAGCCAGATGCCCACAGTTCAAATCACCCTCAGCACTATTGACTTCCATGTTCCTACTAGGAGGTATGACCCATTAATCCCCACGTAAAGTGTTCAACTGCTTTTCTAATCCCAAGTACCAAAGTCCACATTCTTCCAAACAAAAGTATATTCAGGATTATCACAGTAATATCTGAGTCCTGGCACCAACTTCTGTCTTAGTTAGGGTTTCTATTACTGTGAAGAGACACCATGACTATGGCAACTCTTATAGAGGAAAGCATTTATTTGGGGTCTGGCTTACAGTTTCAGAGGTTTAGTTCATTATAATCATGGTGAGAAGCGTGGTGGCTTGCAGGCAGACATAATGCTGGGGACAGAGCTGAGAGTTTTGCATCTGGATCCACAGGCAGCAGTTAGAGAATGAGATGCACTAGGTCTGATTTGAGCATCTGAGAGCTCAAAGTCAGGGGCACACTTCCTCCAACATTGCCACGCCTACTCCAACGAGGACACGCCTCCCAGAAGTTCCTGTCCCAATCAATCAAACTACCATGGTATATGTATGTAAATTAACTTCAAATTGCTGCAAGTGATTTCAAAACAAAAAGTTTCTTTATTTATATTTTTAATGAGAGATAAACAGAGAGTGATGTGGGATATGGAGGAGGAATCTGAAGCCACCTCTACTCATCGGGAGGTGAAGGAAAGGTAGCTTCTACAGCCCCTTCCCCCTCCCCAAGGTCCCTCCCTCTCTGAGGCTCATCTGCTCACTCCTTCACTCCCCCAGGTGCTTTATCCACATTACTGTTCCTCAGACACACGAGACAACTTCTCACCAAGCTCTTTGTTCTAGCTGTTCCCTCTGCCTAGAATTCTCTTCTTACCTGCAACACCAGCTTTTTTGCCTCCTCCAAGTGCTGGCTTAGCTTTCTGCTTCTCATTGAGACCTGCCCTAAAAAATGTTTTACATTTGCTATAATGCCAGCTGGTAATGTCTAGCTACCCCCTTTATTTTTCCAACCATTTCTTCCTACTCATCCACAGTATACATGTCTGCCTGTCTACCCCGCTCCATGTGTGTTATGTTTCAAACCAAGCCTTGCACAAGTTAAATAAGATTCTACCACTGAACTACACCTCAGCCAAATGTATGTGTACATGTGCATGACCTATCTTCTATCTATCTATCTATCTATCTATCTATCTATCTATCTATCTATCCACTCAATCCTTCACAAACAGTTCCACCAACTGGAGACCAAGTATTCAAATAATGAGCCTACTAGAGCCGTTCTCACACAAACCACCACAGGGCAGCTTACTGAACCTGGAGCTTGTTTGGCAACAAACAAGCTTCAGTGATTCTCCTGTCTCCACCCCAACACTGTTAGGGTTACAGGTGCACACCTGGATCTTGATATGGGTGGTAGGGATTTGAACTCACATCCCCAGGCTTGCACAGTAAGCCCTCTTACCCTCTGAGTCATCTCCCTAACCCTGAATTAATTTCCTATGGTTACTCTAACAAATTACTACAAATATATCATGCCTGAAAGTATCACAAATGTATTGGTGTTCCGGTTGTGCAATTTTGACGGGGCTACACCCTGGGGGTAGCCAGGCCCCTCTCAGAAGCTCTAGGGAAGAATCCATTTCCTTGCTCTTTTAGCTTCCAGTGACTGCATTGGTCCACACCGTTTCTCGATTCTCCGAGATCATTAGGGTATTCCCAGCTTCTGCTATCATCCCAGATGGTGGCGCCTTGCCTTCCTCTGACTTATGGGCTAAAGCTTAGAAGAGGGATTCCCAGGGGCACTGGAGCAGTGCTCAGGCTGTCTTTGCCAGTCCTTCCTGTGCACTCAGCACATCGTGCAGTTAACCTGGAGAACGACCGTCAAGTGCTCACCTGTTGAAACAGGAGCGGTGGCAGGGCTGCGTCCCCGGCACCCGGCCGCCCGCATGGCTAGCTTATGCCCAGAAATAATTACACGGAAACTGTATTCTTTCAAACACTGCCTGGCCCGGATAGTTCCAGTTCCTTATGGCTAGCTCTTACATATTGTTCTAACCCATTTCTAATATTCTGTGTAGCCCACGAGCTGGCTTACCAGGGAGGATCTTAACCTGCGTCTGTCTGGAGCGGGAGAACCATGGCGACTCCTCACACAGCTTCTTTTTCCCAGCATTCTCCTCTGTCTACTCCGCCTACCTAATTTTCTATCCAATAAAATGGGCCAA
>NW_026067959.1:1522315-1523155 GCF_014885135.2 Alexandromys fortis | reverse complement strand
GAGCTGAGCCAAGCTGCTCCTGCCTCAGAGCCATTTGGTGCCCCTGAGCCACAACAGTTCCAGGCACACAGCAGTCCACATTGGAGCCGCAATCAGCAGTTTAACTCTGAGACTGAGTGTGCAGCACAGAAACTCTTTTCTTCCAAGTTACAGCCAAATCTGACACGCAGAGCACTGCGCAGTCTGAAAATGCGTCTCTGTATGGCGGCAGGAATCCGCCATGCTCTTCCGCCTGCCTAAGCCTGATTCTGCCGTCTGCCCAGGTGCAGGCGGGAAGCACTGAGCCATCGGCACAGTCTCAGAGCACTCTCCTCCGATCCCAAGCGGGAACCTCGGGCGCTTTCCTACACCAACAGGCAGACTGAGCAAAGAGCCATTCCCACTAACAGCCTTTCTTTCCAAAGCGCTCTATACTTTTCAAACCTTTTATTGTATTTTTCTCTTCTTGGGGAATTTCAATATCTATACAATGTACTTTTATCTACTCTTCTCCCCACTTAAAATTCCCCCGTAAACATCCAACTTTCACCTCCCAACTTAACATCTTTCTCTTTTTTTCTTTATAGCTCACTGAATCAAGTTAATGCTGCCAGTAGGCAAATGGATGTAGGGCCATTCATGGAGCACAGACAACTAGAGCAGAGGCCTTAAAACTGAAAGAAAAAAATACCTGACTCTGTGTCTACCAGCAGCCTTCAGCTGCCTATAGCTTCCAGCTATATAGGTTTTGGCTATGTTTACAGCTCAGGCATGAGTTATCGCCTGTGAATAAGACCTTAGGTCCAATTAGAAAGCTATTGGTTGCTTGTTCTCTCTCTCTCTCTCTCTCTCTCTCTCTGT
>NW_026067959.1:1477580-1517470 GCF_014885135.2 Alexandromys fortis | reverse complement strand
ATATATACACATTCCATAACCAAAGCTTTTACTGCCATATTGGAGCAGAATTTAATTTTTTAAAAAATTTCAAATCGATCTCTCAGCAACGCCTAGGAATTATTGTGCTTCCATGAACAATACAGTGGCAAAAAAAAATCCCCAACAAAATCAGCTCATGACAAACAGCCAGCCTAGCTTTGAAATTATAAAGTGCTTGGAATTGATTTTTAGGATGAATCATACAATAATTGCACACAATTACTCACAAATGCAAAGGAGTTAGAGTTTTTTTTTAAAGACGACATCAAAACTAAATGAATACAATTTGTGAATCATGCTCACACCATGTTCTCATACCACCTTTTTGTTTTTCGCTGAAGGCTCAACCCCAAGGTACACCGAAGGGAACTTTCTACCCGCTCCATCTTTGTCAGCTATCACAGTGACATTTTCAGGAGCACAGCGGTGATGCACAGTGTTCTTATTTCATTGCGTGGGAAGGAACAGTTTGCTTCAGTTCACTGACAAACAATGATGTGTCTGAGATAATCTGCAAGCCTGTAGATGGAGAGTGAGTCAAAGGGGCGCATTCAGAGATGCCACCCAGGAACCTTGAAGAAGTCTGCATCTCCAAATTCTAAGCATGAATGTGGGCATTCATGTGAATCATGCCGATCACATGAAAGCTTGACTCTCACTCAACATGAACTCAAATAATAGCTGGACACTCATTTACCAACCGCTGCACAGTGAGTGTGTGCCAAGCTCTGAGCTACAATGGCACTGAGAAGGCAAAGGAGCTGCTGGGATGAAGTTCATGAAGCAGCAGGAAAGACAGAATCAGTAGTAAAAATGTGTGTCACAGGGAGAAAAGGAAGCACTATAGGAAGAGAGTGATTTTCTCTCTGGTTCTCAAGGGTTGATGGGCTGACCTTGAAAGTAGGACAAAGAGCTAGGTGGAGGACCTCTCAACACTGGTAAGTAGAACTCAGTAGCAAGAATCCAACCTGGCCTAATGTGTTCCTCCTTCCTAAGGTGCTCCACACTTCTGTAGCTTAAGAAGATGCTCTTCTACGTGATAACATACAGGTAGCAATACTCAGACCAGGAATTGAATATTGCTTTACTTTCAGGTTTTTCTATGGCCATCTACCAATCCTTAGAGAGATGCTAATTTTAAACACTTCAAAAAGTGAGCTGGGCTGGTATGCTACTTAACAGGAAAACACCCAGGAGCAGACACCGAAAGATGCATTTATTAATTAATTTGTATCTATTTAGTGCTGCAATACATTTCAAGTTTCATGCTAAGAAAGGTAGATTCTAAATACTAGTAGTCAGAATAATGCCCCCGCCCCAGCTCTTATATCCCAGTCCCTGGAATCACTCAATATGTTAGGTTATATGACAAAAGGGATGAGTCCAGACATTGATTCTTCAATGAGGAAGTTAGTATGAATCACCCAGGTGGGCTCTGGAGGGTGCTTTTCATAGAAAGAAGGATTTGACTTGTGGACAGAGAACTGAGGCCAAGGGCCAAGGAATGTGTAGCTGATGTCTAGAAATGGCAAAAGACAAGCAAAGCAATTCTCCTTTGGATCATCTAGAAGGTAGCACCATCCTCCTAACACTTAGATCCCTGAGATCAACTCCATAGCCCCCCAGTCCGAGAGCAGTAAATAAACTTTTGCTGTTTCAGGTTTGTGGCACTTTGAGAAGCAGTAGAAAACTAGTATCGTTAGAAGACTGTTCTTACCCTCCAAGAGTCAGTGAATGTGGGACATGGAGTCCCAGGGAGGGAAGGTGAAAGTCAGATTCAGTGCTTAACAAGGTTGACCTGGAGAAAATAAACTTGTAGATAGAACAAAATGCCTTCTCTGCTGGGCAAAACAGGAACATTGAGGTCAGAGCTTTTTAGCTTCCCATGAAATTGTGTGTGACTCTGAACAGGCAGGGTAATGCTATGAGCTGATTTCTCTATACAGCAAGGGCATTTACTCCAAATCAATCAATCAATGGGACCCATGGAAAGTTGGAAAGCTAAAAATGAGGTTATAGCCTCACTCGAAAAGAATCTGCGTTGGTTCTATTTTTATATATCACCTACATACAGACTTAGAACTCTCCCATCTTCAGCTCATAGCTCTCTCTAAACCCCAGTGAGGACTGTGTACCACAAGTCTCTCTTGGATATCTACAAGGCAGCTCACTTTGCATCTTGGTTTTCCTCTTCAATCCTCTCCCTGTTTCAGTGTTTTCTTCTTCATAAATGTCACCTCTGTATTTTAGTTCTTCAGGACATGAATCTTGAAACACTCATTGACTCTTCACTTTTTCTAACATCAAATCTAGAAGAGTAGTGATCTTTCTCTTCCATGTGTTTGCAGAATTTTATCCCCTTTCACCGCTTGCACTGCCATATTTCCACTCTTGACTCGCGTGCTTTAATAGGTTCAAAGTGATCTCCCAGCACCCACCCAGTGCCAATTAGAGTCTGTTCTTTCTTTCTTCTTTTTTTAAAAATTACATTAATTTATCTCATGAAATTGCACAGGTGTCAAGGTCAAAGGACAACTTTTGAGCATTGGTCCTCTTCTTTTAGCAGGTGGGGTCTGAGATAAACTCAAGTCATTAGGTTTTGCAGCAAGCACTGAGCTGTCCTGTGATTCCACTCCTACCTAGTCTCAATAGAGAATATAGGAATAGTCTTTCAACATGTCAATAATCCAGTGGTCAACAACTTGCAGCGATATAGTAAAACCTAAATCCTCCTGTATTTATACCCCCAGGGAAGTAAAAACATACATCCACACAAGACTGCATAAAAGTGATTAAAGAGTTACTCAAAGCTGTCAAAGACACGATGTGCCACGGAAGTGATAGAGAGTAGAGCTCTGAGAAGAAGGAGCATGTGCGGTAGAAAAACTTCATGTTCTTTGAGGGTCTTCAGTCCTCACAAATTAAATTTTTTCATTGAATCCAAGAGCATTGAAGCCACTGGGGCATCAGAACATAGCTGACAATTGACGTGGGAGTCCCCTCTGAATGCTGTGAATTTCATTGGTTAATAAAGGAACTGCTTTGGGCCTATGGCAGAGCTATAGTAGAATAGAGCTAGGTGGGGAAAACCAACTAAATGGAATGCTGGGAGAAAGGAGGGGGAGTCAAAGAGAAGCCTTGGCACCACCACAGGAGACAGACATGCTGAAACTTTGCTGGTAGGCCACAACCTCGTGGTGATGCACAGATTCCTGGAGATGGGTTAAATTAATATGTAAGAGCTAGCCAATAAGACGCTAGAGCTAATAGGCCAAGCAGTGATTTAATTATTATAGTTTTGTGTGATTATTTTGGGGCTAAGCGACCAGGAACTAACTAGTAGCCTCCTTGCAACAGACAACGTCAGATTTTCACTTCCAGAAGACACTTCATCTATGTTCTGGAGACCACATTAGACAAATGTCAGTCATGTGTAACAAAAAGTGTTATCATTTAGGTGAATAGTACTAGAGACCTAGATAGACTGATTGAGTAAACAATGAACCAGAAATCAAGGGGGATCTACATGGAGATACCTAAAACTATGACCACCCACACTGTGCAGGAATAAAGAGAAGAGGCCCAAAGACACTGGAACATCTGGGGAGAGTTGGAAGAGATTTCTAAATATAGGAAGCAGGACACATTTTAAATAAATAATAAAAATTAATATCAGTTTAATAATAGCTGCCATTTTAATTAAAATTTGGTGATTTCTTATTTTGGTTGGGTTGTATGAAATTCAGCCATAACTGCCAAATATGGACCATCTCGAATAGTTCAGATTAATAAAATACTCCCTGGAAAACTGGAAAAACACTTAGCTAGCAGAGGAGAACTCATTTGAATTTGTTTGGGGTGTTAGAGGATAACAGGAAGTGGGGGCACTAGATGTTGGGGACACAGTTGCTGTCAGTGGTAGGTCTAGGGTCAGCAGTGACATGCGGGCCATGTCTGTGATAAATACTCATATGTAGCTTGACATTTAGTACTCACTAATCCATGCACATTAGTGTGTGTGTGCACATGTGCCCATGTGCATGCTCGCATGTGTGTGAACATGTTTTTGGGTGGGGATGGGTATGTATTTGTGTGAGAGCCTGTGGGTATTTTCCTCTATCTCTTGCAACCATGTTTTTGGAGACTGATCCTGAAAGTCATGGATTGTGTAGGCTGGCTGATCAATGAGCTTCGGGGATCTCTGTCTCCAACTTCCCCTAGAGCTTGGGTTACAGACATCTACAGCCATGCCTAACTTTTTATCTGGATTCTTGGAATTCATATTTGGATTTTCATGTGTTTGTGTGACTGTGCAATCTCCAGTTCCCATTTAAAAAACAATTTCCATATGAAAACTGGAGAAAAAGACATCTCAAGTATTTGTACTTGTTAACGATTACTGAAGCTGCCTCCTGCCATAAAAAGTCCTCTTTCACGGACTAAGTCTCTCAAGTTCTTAGGTTTGAAGAACTTGGTCGTAAAACTCATTAATGACAAGTCAAGGGCTTCAACCCAGGCTTCCAAATCCTGTCGTAAGCCCCAGAAGTTTTCATGTGAAGTAGACTCTTGCAAAATTAGCCACTTGGAACCTGCTGTGATACTCCTTGAGAAATAATTTTTTTTCCTCGTAGCTTTTCTTCAGTAATTTGCTCCATGAAATTCAAGGCTCAGATCAATCATCCCTCCACTCAGGCTTTTAATAGTTTGGAGATTGGAGCAGATGGAAACCGCATTCTGATGATTTGTTTGAGCATTTCCCTTGCACAATCCTATTTGGATGTGGTTAAGCTCAACCTTAGGGGAACCGAGAGCATTTCTATTAATGTCAAGCTAGTTAGAAAAATTTGAAGTAGTTTTAAGTTTGCTTCATTATTACATAAAGCATACAAACTGAATTTTGATATAAGAAACTCTCTGAATAAATTACCCCTACAGATTCTATATGCATGGCTGTGCAAGTTTGTACATGTCTGGACCAGTGGGCACACTTTCTTTTTCTATCCCTGCCATCTTCCTTACAATGATGATATTGTGCTACATTGCTGGCTGGTCTCAACGGCATGATTTCAAGTGATCTTTCAGCATTATTCTCATGAGTATACTATGCATTTCTACGAAAAGAATTCCTAATGAACTTGGTGAAGGGGAGATTCTTCTAGTCTCCTGAGCTGTGACAGTATTAGAGGGTGAGCCACAGTACCCACTGGGTTCAGTAGTGCACAGAGGTGGTCTTCTAAGGACTGAGATGTCCCCCTTTCCTTATTGTAATCCAGCAGGGATGCCCTCTTCCTCCCAGTTAACAATGACAATGACATCAAAACAGCAAATGCCTGCATTAGGGAAACGGCTCTGTCAGTGAAGTGCTATCGTGCAAACATGCTTACATGAGTGCGGATTACCATCACCCACATAAAAATACTGACAGCTGAGCATGCACCTGCAATCCCAGCACTAGAGTTGGAGTCAGCAGGGTCAGAAATTCAAGGTCATCCTTAGCTACAGATTGAGTTCAAGGGCAGTTTCAGGTATTCGTGAGACCCCATTTGAAAAGATTAAGGAAAAGGTGGAGGTGTGGGGTAAAGGAAAAGGAGGAAGAAGAAAGAAACAGCAAATGAACAGAAAAGGGTTGGTTGGGAATACTTCATCACTGCTGGTTTTGGTTTTTAGCTATAAGAACAGGCCTCTAAGGTCATAATCAACTTACGGAAATGCCCCAAGTTGTGTCTCTAGTACCTAAGTGTTCATAAAACCCCAGCCCACCCCGTACTCATCATTAGCTTTTCTATGGGAAGCAAACATAATAATCTTACTACCTGTGTTTTTTTTTTCTAGAGCTGCTGTACCTAACCCAACCCAGATGTATTATGTCACGATTATGAATGCCAGAAGTTCAAAATGAGTCTCACAGGGATGAAGCCAAGGTGCTGGCAGGTCTGTGTTTCTCATGCAGCCTTCAGAGAAAGACTATTATTCACCCTTTCTAGCTGTTAGAAGCTGTGTGCATTTCTTGGCTCATGGCCTCCTTTCAGCAGGGCCTTTACTCTGGTATCTGCTTTTGTCCTTAAATCTTCTTCTCTAAGTCTGAAGAGTAACTTTTAATGGATGAGAGATGAATTTCTAGGTGTAGAAAATAGGAAGCTTTGCAACGTGCAGCTGTAGGACATCTTATTACTGCTACTAGTATCTAGATCAACAGGAATCAGAATGCTATCAGCACCACACAAATTTCACACATCTTCTTCCCTTTCTCCATGCCTCTTCCATCTGCCCATTTTTGTAATTGGCAGATAGACAATCATAAAGTGCAATTTCTTTGCTTAGCATTATTTCATTGAGATTGAGATTAGAGAAATCATTCCATATCATGGCAGATTGTTATAGAGTGTTTGCTTTTGTTTAGTCTATGGTTACTCGGCATTCAACTAGTTTTACAGCTCGGGGCTCTCAGCAGTGATGCTATCAAACGTTCTGGTACATGTGTGTTGGGGAAATTTATGAGTAGATTTGTGTGGTAAGTACCTAGAATTTCTGGGGTCATAGACTGTTTAATAGGACAGCTTTAGTTCATATTACCAAATAATTTTCCCAAAGAGTTGTACCATTTAGGCATCTCTCGACAATTAATGAGATTTATGACTGCCACATGTATTTGCCTACATTTAATTGTTCTTTTTTACAATTTTTTAGTGGAATTATGTTACCATGTTGGTTTTTATTTGTACCCAGTACATACATGGTAACTCCAAGTCCAGGGAATCTGACACATCTCAGACTAATGATTATTATTTCATGTTTTTTAATTAATAATTATTTGCTTTTTTTTTTTAAAAAAAACTACCTTTTCTCATTTTACATACCAATCCCAGGTCCCACTCCCTCCCCGCCTCCCACTCCCTCCATCTTACTCCCCATCCCAGCCTCTATCCACTCCTCAGAGAGGGTAAGTCTTCCCATGGGGAGTCAACAAAGTCTAGCACATTGCTTTGAAGCAGGACCAAGGCCCTCCCACTATATCTGGGCTGAGCAAGGTATTTCTCCAAAGAGAATGGGTTCTAAAAAGCCAGTACAAGCAGTAGGGATAAATTTTGGTCTCGCTGCCAGTGGCCCCACAGTCTGTCTAAGTCATATAACTGTCACCCACATTCAGAGGGCCTAGTTTGGTTTTATGTTGGTTCCTTCACTGTCAAGCTGGAGTTGGTGAGCTCCCATTAGCTCACATAAGTTGTTTCAGTGGGTATCCCCATCATAGTCTTGACCTCTTTGCTCATATTATTACTCCTCCCATTCTTTGACTGGACTTTGGGAGTTCAACCCAGTGCTCTGCTGTGGATCTTTGTGTTATGGCGTAAATGAACGGCAGACAGAAATTATTATAGAATATTCAGCTTTAATAAGGAAAGGACTTACAAAACCGAGGTTCCCTCTGAGAACAGGAAAGCAGAAGGGAAGGCAGGGAGCACACCCACAATATTTATAAGTAAATAATATCCTCAGGGGACCCCGCCCTACAAGCAAGGTGATTGGCTGGGCTTCCCCTACATCTTTTCATCTGCTTCCATTGGTTACTGGAGGAAGGTTCTATGATGACATTTATCTGCAGATGATATGATGGTATACATAAATGACTCCAAAAATTCTACCAGAGAACTCCTATAGATGATAAATAACTTCAGTAATGTGGCAGGATACAACATCAACTCAAAAAAAATCAATAGCTCTCCTATATACAAATGATAAAGAAGCTGAGAAAGAAATCAGAGAAACATCACCCTTCACAAAGAGCCACAAATAACATAAAATACCTTGGGTTAATGCTAACCGAAGAAGTGAAAGACCTGTTCAACAAGAACTTTAAGTCTTTGAAGAAATACATTGAAGAAGATATAAGAAAATGGAAAGATCTCCCATGCTCTTGGATAGGTAAGATCATCATAATTAAAAATACCAGTCTTAACAAAATCAATCTACTTCACATGTTTATTGGGCATTTGTAGTACTTCTTTTGTGAAATGCTCCTTTCTTTTTTTCCCATTTCCCCTTGTCTTGTTTTAAATAACAGTTTTGCTCAGCGAGCTTGAAACATTAAAACAGAAACTCTGAGTAAAATATAGGGGAAACATCTCCTATGTCCACTCAGCGACTTTCTGAGGTGGATATCATTCACACAGGAAGCAATGTTAGCAAATGACAAGTGCCGTTGCAGAGGGCCCACCCGGTAACTCCAATGCCATGGGATCTGACACAGTCTTCTAACTTCTGTGAGCACCAGGAACATGGAAACACACACATACATGTAAGCAAAATACATAAAGACTAAAAGGAAACTGTAAAAAAGAAAGCAAATGTTAGTGATTATGCAGACAAAAAATAGTTATACAATGCTGATGGGTATGTAGACTAATATAAGGGCTCTGGAAATCAGCATGCATATTTCTAGATCACACAAAAAACACACAAAGACTGACTATATGACCAGCCAGACCACTCCTGAGCTTTTATACAAAGCACTCCAAGACAACATGTCAAGGAGGTACTTGGAAGTCAATGTGTATTATGCCACTATTTATTATTCTAAGTTTTAGAACCATTATAGGTATCAGTCAGTAAAAGTATGAATGAAGAAAACATACCACACACACACACACACACACACACACACACACACACACACACACTGATTTTTTTCAGTCAGAGGAAGAACAAAGTTATGTTATTTGCAAGGAAATAGATGTAACTTAGAAGCAAATTAGCTATTTTTTTTTTTCCAGAAAAACAAGTATGACATGAAAATAGAGGTGAAATACTATGGCAAAGGAGACTGATGGGGAGGAGGAAGGGATAAGGGAAGACAGAGTGGTACAGTCAGGAATATGTTCAAAGTACATTAGATACTTGTATAAGTATGTAGTTTGGAAACCTAGTACCATGCACAGCAAAAGCACACTAATTAAAGTATTTAAAACAGCTAGATGTACTTTTTGAAGTATATTGTGAAATTCTATGCTTTATTCTGTAGTTTGCTTTGTCATACTGGATAATATCTTTTTATCAACAGTATTCTGAGTTTTAATATACTTCAATTTATCTTTTTTTATTTTACAGTTTGTGCTTTCTGTACCCTATTAAGAAATCATTGCCCATTCCAGAGCCATGGAAAAATTGTCCTATATAGTTTTATTACCTCTGTTAAACATAATTTATGTAAGGTCATTGCTTTAGACTAGACTTTAGGACTCCATAGCAACAGACAGAACAATCTAAAATGGAGCCTCTTGCTAGATACCATGTAATCAAACTGAACTTTAAAATGAGCCAGGTCTTCTTTCTTTTCTCTCTCTCTCTCTCTCTCTCTCTCTCTCTCTCTCTCTCTCTCTCTCTCTCTCTCTCTCTTTCTGTCTCGGAGATCCTCAACAACATAGCAGAAGTTACACAGTCTTCCAGAGCTGGCATGTTGAAGAAGTCTCCTCTTCTGTGACCCCAGAAGAAAAGAAACTTTGAAGCTACCAATTCATGGGTAGTTTATTACTTCTCCTTCTTCAGATCTCTTCTGCCTAAAGAACCCACCTGCCTGTCAAGCTTACCAGGCATTTATATTGCTAGACCAGAAGCTGCCTGACCAACTGATCATGAATACAAGCTGATCAGACTTTTAAGTTCAAGTTGTCAAAAGTCTTAAAATACCTTATAGATATATAATTTTATTTCTACTATTCAAATCTTTAGTTCTTAAGAAATGGATGCCTGAGTACACTGTGTAAGTTATAGTAGAAATATACTTTTTTTCCAACATGGATATTCAAGTGAAATGTGCGTATCTAGTTTATAGTTATGTAAGTGGAAGAAAGGATATAATAAAAGAAGGAAAGCAAGAAAAATAAACCTCCACAGTAGCCACATTCCCATGAAGAACAATTTAAGAAAAAAAGTAAATATGAGAATTTATCATTACGGCTCTAAATATAGTACTCCAAACATTTTTATAGTCTGAAAAAACTTCTGAAGTACTTAAGATATTTACTAGTCTAAAAATACCTCCTTTCTCACATTATTTGGAAAAATTTTAAGCACCTCTCAGGAACTTTGACGTTTGAAACCTACTATACCAGAGTAAAGTCTGGAATGAGGAGGATCAGAACTCTAAGGGAGAGAATAGGACCCATGTGGCAATTTGCACAGACTGCACAGCCCAGCAGACACTCTGGTGCCCTAGAGTGACAGGCTAGAGACACTGAAGAGAGAATTTCTCAATAAATGAAGTGAGATGGTTTTCTTCCCCGAACTATGGCCCATTTTGCATTGACTTTTCTGGTGACTGCCCAGCTTTTACAATGGTGATTACTAAATGGACCCTTATACTATTTCTTTTTGATCATTGTATTTTCCTCTTCATCAAAGATCATTCAACTGAAGATTTTAAATGCATTTCCATGATTTTAATGTGACTGGAAGTTATCTCTTTCCACAAATGAAAATCCAGAGAATCCCTAAAGCAGGAAGGCACCAATGCAGGTTGTGCGGGGTTATATCCTGGGACTCACGCTCAGTTTGTAAGTGGAACTGGATGTGGCAGCTTCCCACGTGAAGTTCCTGTTGAAGAAGCCCCCAGCACATCAATGATTTCATCCTGTGCCTGGTCACGTGGTCACAGGATTGGTCTGTGAGCATGTGCTTGTGTGAATTTCCCCAGAGGCCACACAAATGGCTGTGAACGCAGAGGAGGGAAGGGGCTGTCACCTGACACACATTAGGTCAGTTCCCTTCTTCCCTGAGGCATAGTTTACCTCTTCACAGAAAGTAGAAGCGAGAGGATCTGGTTTGCTGGATGTTTCAGGATCTTCCAGAGCCTGTGGACAGATTTGATGCTATTTCCATGAACTCTACCGGGGAAAAGATGTTGGAAAGAAAAGGTGATTTTTAACGGGCCTTTGTCAGAAAATCTTCCTTGTTAGTACAGACCTTGAGCGCTGAAGATTAAGCAGTGCTAAAGGCAAGAGGAAGCAGCTTTAAATAGCACAAGTACTAGAAAGAGGACCTTGGAACTAAAAACGAAAACAAAGAAAATCAAGCTCTTCGAACTCGGTTATTTTCATGGAGTGGCCAAGAACACAGTGTGGAGAACTTTTTTGTACCCCACTCCCAGTTTTCCCTCTTAGTCTTAGTGTGACACACTCATTACAGACAGTTAATGCATATTGATTGGTTATTAATAACCAAAGCCTGTTTATTCCTACCATTTCCCCCTAATGTCCTGTATAGAATGGCCCCTGGAACCCTTCCAGATTGCCTGTTGTGTTCAGCGATCATCTCTTAGGTCCTTTTACTTCTCTCAGCCTGTTTCTAACCGTGTTCAGAATCAAGGATTTTGTGAAGTATTCTAAAGTGGGATGTTTGTTTTTTTCCCTTATGATTACACTGGAGTTATCTACGTCTTTAGAAGAAAGGCCATATAAGTAAGGAATCATAGTCATCATATGATACTCACAGGCATGCTGTCATGTGACCATGTGATTGATTTTAACCGCAGTCATATGGTGACCAGTATTTGTCAGTTTTCTCCACTGCTACCAGCAGGGCCAGATTAAGACTCCTGCATACCTTAATGTATTGTAAGTCACACAGTCTTTTCACATATGTGTGTCTGTGAATACATTACATATATATTCTTTACATATTTATATAATATATGTAACATATATTATATGTATATGCATGTATTTATCAAATTTGAAAGAAAGGTTTGCTTTTTCTAACGATGACCGTGTGTTTTATTCTCACGATATGTTTTGAAGTTAGAAGTTCCTCCAAATTTATTTTAATGTTTTCCTTTATTGTTGTCCTAAGGACATACCTATCTGTCCCCAACGTAACCAAAGCAGGGCTTTTGGGAGTGGGACCTCACTCTTCATCCCACTGGTAACAAGTTTTTACCTCCCCTCCCACCGCCTTACTGTCAAGAAAGGTTGTAGTAAGCAAACACCCTCACGCAGTAGGTAGAAAAGCAAGGACTCTTTGAGCTGAAACAAAATGAGTCTGGTTCTCTCAAAATACGTGTTTCGTTTTGAGTGCTGGAGAAATGAAGCGTATACAAAGGTTAGTGTCACCATTTGTCCCCCAGGAAACACCTACTTTGTAGAGAACTCTAAACTCCAACCAAATACGGGAATCTCTGTTCCTGTCCCCATGTGCTCCCGCCTCACGGCAGGGAGATGTGTTTGAGGGTTAGCAACTTTCCCGAAACTTCCAAACCCCATTCCCATCTTCTCAGTTTGACCTTGTTTAGTTGGGGCCTGGATTGGAAGAGATGCCAGACACTTGTTGAGGTGCAGGTGGGGACTATGTTGGGTCTTATTAACTCAGGACAAATGACTAAAGTCACAGCCTGTAGAAACAGAGCCGTGACCATCATCCTGATCACCTGGCCTTAGGGTTTGCTCTGATTCCTGGACCACTGTACCTCACTTGGTCACTTACAGTGTTCTTGCATCAGGTTTGTATAAAATCCTTGGTCACGATGGACTTCTGGGTAAAAGAAAGAGCCAGTTTCCTAATTTCCCATGACAAACTCTGTTTTCACATGTGTGTGTGGTGGGGGATTTACTCTGGAAAGCAGCTAAAACATAGAACCGGGGCACAGGGGTTCTTCTGAGGCTGATTCTCAAGCAAGCCAAGACAAGCTTAAAGAACTCCAGTGTTAGCTCAATTTTAACATTCATCTCTAAATCTTGCCGAAGAAGGAAGATGCCAGAAGAGCTAATTCCTCTTTATTCCTGACTATTTATGGCAAGAGGAGAAGTGTACATAAAATTTCAATTAAAAAAATTACTGTTGGGTGGGCAACAACACAGTCAGGGCCATTAGGGAGTCTACCTTCAGCAATTCTCTCGCTTAAGCCACACATAGCATTATCCATACCAGGCAGTCAGATGATTTCCTGTTGGACAAGACCTTCAAGAAACTCCCCTTTTAACTGGTTTAATTTACAAACATTAGGCAGAAAAACCAATTAACTTGAGTATTATATTGCAATCAGCAATTTTATTGAACATTTGGTGGGGCAGAGAATCAAAAATGCTTTAGGAAGTCAAGGTTGAAGTTTATAATATTAAAATAGAGTGGTATGCACATGAGTTCTTGCTCACTCAAGACTCACCGATTTTTAGAAATGTCACTATACCTATTTGCCACCTAATCATTATTTCTGTTAGGAAACAGGAGTCTCTCCATATGCTCACTTAAAAAAAGTAGCTAATTTATTTAAAGTCCTGCACGCCTGTGGAGCTAGCTGCTCCTAAGCATCCCACCAGCTGTTCTCCATCTTCTTTCTTGCTGACAGAACCTGCATTTTGTTTAGAATAATAATTACAGATTTCAGATTAATTCTTGATAGTCATGAGGTCTTTTTCTCTTTTACCAGCTTTCTTTCCAGAACTCAAGGTACAATGAATTTGTTATAGATACCGAAGGGATGATTCTGGGAAAATCTGGAGACCTTCAGTTTCTGGAGAAGACTGGCTTCCCAGATACCATGGCAGTTGTGTCTCCACTCTTCTGTCTTCCCTGTGTCTCCCTCCTTTGAGTAAACATGATGCTGGGGCATTCATCCTCTGAGCATGAAAAAATAATACACCCGAAGCAGAAGAATAAAAGGGATAACTTTATGTGACCATTATCGAATCTTCTATACTACCTGTCTTCAGATTTCCTCTTAAGCCTTCTGTTACATTTTCGAGTACTTGCTTCTTTTGGGATTTCGGCATCTCTAAAATTATGACTATGACTAGGAAGGGTAGCAGAATATTCTTTCAACCCTAGGCACTAAGGGAGAAGATGAAAAGACAGTGGAGCAGGTGTGTCTTAGCAGCATGCTGAAAGGGGTTATGGTTACTTTCAAAACTGGCTGCAGTGCACAGTATCACAGATACTTTTAGAAGTATTTCAAGGGACATGGCACTATTTATGGTTTGTTGTCATGGAGATCAATGTTCATGGAAATAGCATTGGCAATTTTGAGTTGAAAATGATCCAGAAGAATTGAATTCTATTTAAACGATATTAGACATAACCAATTTTTCAACTTTTAAAGTGTATGTGCAAGTGACATAAGATAGAGTCATGCTTAATGCATTTATAAATGTGTGTAACAAGAGAACACTTTTCATAGCTTCTGGATGGCATGGTTCTTTCTGTGAGAACATAGCAGAATAATTATTCTTGCAGCTGATGCTCTGTCTGTCTCTACACGGTGCGGTAAATTATAGAATCCCCTTCTTGGTGAAGACATTCCTACTTAGAAATCCTTTGGAGCTGAGATAATTCCCACTGTATACAAGGAAACTCCAAACTCTGATTCTTCAAGAAGCCAATGCAAATATGTTAATCTTCTTATACTAACATGTTCAATACTTTTCTTAGTGTGGCCTTTAGGTGACCTGGTGTTGAAATACTGTCTTTAAATACCTGACTTAAATAAATTTTCTACTAAATTATAAAACTCTGTGTCTCTCTCTCTTGAAGTCGAGGCATCAGTCTATTTCTCTCATCAGACTAGTGCTTTCTGAGATGCCCAGACTTACATAGCCATAGATGTTGGGTTGCTGCTTTATAGCCTTGAAGTTACGCTACTGCATTTTCCGAAATAATGTCCTTTGGTCTTGGCTGAAGTACTAGCTTTCTTTGACATCCAGTCTGAAAATAGGACTTAGGGGACTTCATACTTGAATCAATCCCTCAGAATAAGTCTCTTTCTGGCCTGTTATGTATATCCTATTGGTCCTTCTGTTGTTGAGAGGCCTGGCTAAAATAAGCTCCCAACTGGATTTTATGATGTGAGTAAATCAATCCTCTAACAGAATGAGGGCTAGATATTTTTACTAGATGTTGTCTCAGTGTGGGGAATAGCATGTCCCCAGTTGAATTTGTTGTCTTTTCATCTTGCAAAAGTTTTCCATACTCAGAAAGACTTGTAAAGGTTTTTGTTGTTGATTATTTTATGGTCATTACTCTTTGTAACTATTGTTTATGATTATTGTTACTCTCCATAACTGTTTGTAACTAATTCTACCAGAGTGAGTACAGACATTCCTATTAGATACACATTTTTTTGGTGACCAAAATAATGCTTTTGTATAACTGACAAACTCTTCATCTTACAAAAGCATTTCTTATTCTCTAGTTTTGTGGGTTTGTGGAAGTATTTATTCTATAATTATTATTTCTTCATTGTTTGATACTGACTTCCATTTTCCTTACAAGCTTAACTCCAGTGGTGTCTGTGCACCATTGCATTCAACAAGGGGAAGAGACATGTACTAAATCCCATATATTGTATAGAATGCTGCCACACACCACTTATACCATCTTCAAACATGTCAACTTGACATGTTTTATCTGATACCCGTCGACACTGAGAGAGAGAGAGACACTATAGTGTTCACAACGATAAGCTTTGTTTTTGTTTTTTCTTTCTTTGTTTGTTTGTTTTTTGAGTCTTGTCATATTCCAAAGCCCCAGCAATTTCAAAATCACCATTTTTCCTTTTTTGTTTTCATCATATTTGTGTGTAAGCTGAGCTATTCTTTGGTTTCTTGGCCATCCAGACACAAATAATCACACAGAAACTATATTAATTGCAACACAGTTTGACAAATGACTCAAGTGTATCTCTACCTAGCTCTTACACCTTAAATTAATTTCTATTCATTTATGTATCTCCATGAGGTTGTAGCCTATAGCATCTGTCTTCTTCAGCAGCTACATGGTGTCTCCCTTACTTCACCTATTCTCTCTAGATTGCTCTGTTCAGATTTCCTGTCTAGCTTTACTCTGCTAAACCATTGCCAAAACAGCTTTATTCGTCAACCAATAAAAGCAACACATATACAGAAGGACAACCAACATCATCTCTCCTTTTCTGTCTAAATAAAAAGGAAGGTTTTACTTTAACAAAGTAAAAATACATATAACAAGACAAGTATCAAGCAAGAATTACAGTTAGAGTATTTCTTTGTGAGTCTAAAGTTTATCTAATTTATCTTTTATCATAACTTGGTGTGGAAGGCCCTTCTGTCTATATGTTGCTTTTATTGGTTAATGAACAAAGAATTGCTTTGAGCCTATGGCAGGGAAGAACAGAAGTAGGCAGGGAAAGGTGGGTTGTATGCTGGGAGAAAGAAGGATGGAGTTAGAGAGAAACCATGGAGATGCCAGAGATAGATGCTGGAAACTTTAGCCATTAAGCCACAACCACGTGGTGATACACAGATTAACAGAAATATGTTAAATTTATATGTAAGAGTTAGCCAATAAGAAGCTAGAGCTAGTGGGCCAAGCAGTCCTCCAACAATAACTAAGGAAAGCTATAACTATAATTATATCTTCAACTCTTCAAAGACCCCAAAGTAAACAGGATGTGTATTATAATCAACTTCCAAAACTCTAGAAATGACAGAGACATCTCGCCATCTGGACAGTCACCCAGAGTTCTTATGTAACATTGGGGCATCCGTCTTCAGCCTATTAGACCCATAATATCTGGCAGACTTTTCAGTGAAGCGGGAAATTTGAAGATGTTCCGCCTTGTAATGGCAAAGTTCATCAGTTGCTTTCTTCTGTGTTTTTCAGAATGTCTTGCAGTTTCTTCTGTGAATCAGGAACTCTGAAAGACCATCCCACCTTCTTTAGACAAGTTCAGCAGTCATTTTTCTGTGGGTCCTGCATGTCCAGTTTAAACAGAATGCCACCAAATAGTCCAGGCAAGAACAGTTTCTTGCCCAAATGGCTAGCCTTGTCATATTGAAGGAAAATTCCATGAGTTTCTTCAATGCCCATCAACCTCTCTTAAGTAACTGGTGCTGCCAGAAGCAGACATGTCTCACTGTCAAGAAAAGTCTACATTCATAACACATTTTAAATGGCATTATTTTGTAGGTCTTTGAAATGTTGAAGATTATCTAACTAAAATATATCTCTGTATATCTAGAAAACCTAACTAACACGACTAAAAGTTTGACTATTATAAATGACTATCTATTAATCTGTAATTTTTAATTATATATTACATTTTAAAATGAGCTGTATAAAAATAACAGCTTAAATAAGAGCAGAAATACACATACACAGTATAACAAAATTAACCTTAAATATTTATCAATAGACCAAGATCTATATCAATGCAAAGTATTCATCTCTATATTATATCCCCCTTATATTTTTTTGAAATTGACTGTGAAATTAACTGTGGAAGAAGTTGACTGGAAGAATTCACAAGTGTGGACGTGTGTCTGGTGGGCCATTCATCACAGAAACACACCTCTCCTGCCTTTGTAGTGTCCGTGGTCTCATGAGAACTGATATGGTATATAAAAGCCACTTGGGCTGAATAACAAGCCGTTTATATGACCAGAACAGTTGTTTTTTTTGAAACCAATCCTGGCAGCCTTTAATGTAGAGGATGATTAAGAGTGTAGGACACTAGCCTTGAAGTTAAGAGCTTTTGAATTCACATCTTTACTATTTACATCTATCTGGCTTCACTGTGTGCAACTTAAAACCTCTGCTCACCATCAAAATGTAATGACTGAGAAATGCTACCTGTCACATAAAGGTCAGAAGAAGAGGAATAATTCAATGAGAAGCCATTTATAAAACCCACAGATGGTATCTGGCACTTCCTAAGTCCCTAGGATTTTTGCAGTGGCAAACAGGAGTCTAGTTAAGGGCTGCCTCAAAGTCAGGGCTCATGTGTCTTTGGGCGAGGGGCTGGAGAGGGTCTAGGAGGTGCATTTCTCACAAACGTACCCTTCCTACCACTAAAATATGATGTCGATTGAAGAAGAACTTGGTGCTTGAGTCCTATGCATAAAGCAGCTGCAGGCATGATTATGGGATCAGCCTTGCCATTTAAAGATGATTGGATACCACTCACAAGATCATCTGGGCACTGAAAAGTGCTTTGCATCTTTCTGGAGAACAGTTGTGGGCTCTGTTTATAGGGCTCACTGTAAGTGCCTGCGCTCTGTCTCATGGGCTATAAAATGAGCCACCTCATCCCGTTACTTTGGTGGAACATCCAAAAGGGCACTACAAATTGGATCTGTAAATCTACCTTTTCCAATCAAATAGCTGCATCTCCCTGGACATCACTGGGCTATGTGATGCTAAAGTCTTTTTCTCTCCTTTTCTTTTAGTCTATAGGACCCTCCAATCCTGTGCTGTTGTCGAAAGCCCCCAAGTCCTTATTAATAGATACAGAAAAACAAGACAGCTTCTGTAAGCCAGACCACAGCTTCCTCCTGAGTTTCTTTCTCCCAATATTGTCCTACAAGAGTGATTTGGTTGGGTTTGCCTGCAGACGAAGTTAGATAAATATTAAATATTGCTTTTTAAATCTACCAAGCACTGAAGGGCTTTCAGGACTTTTCTGCTCCCCATTTTGTAGCCATCTACATTTTTCAGCTGCAAGCTCCTTTCCCCTCTGCTTTTAATGGTTATTAAGCATCTGCTGGCTGAGAAGGCAGAGTTTGCTTTATGGGATAGTACGGGAGGGTTCAATGTGCCACAGCTTCCTTTCTGCAGTCCTCAGGGAGCAGTGGTTATTAGACAACAGTCTGTTCAACCCCAGACATACATCAGCTAGTGACTCCTACAGCAGGAGCAGCTGACATCTGAACACACCCCATAACACTATACTAACCATCCTTCCCAGAGCAGAATAGGTAGAAAACAGGCCTCCTGCAGATGCCATCAATACCCTGCAACAGAGCTGTCATTAACAGCTTCGCCATGACCAGCGGATGGAGGAGAAGGCTGAGCAGGACTTTCTAGTTAGAGCTTGCTGTAAGATACAACAGCTGACCAGTGTGTCAGGATTGAGTGGAAAACCCCAAAGCATCGCCATTCTTCAATTCCCTCTGCTCGGCGCAAGCACAGCCCTACAGCAGGGCAACCATCTGTGGTACGTATCTTTCTTGTACTTCTACCAGGATCGCTAACCCTCTAGCTCACTGGCCCATTGACAAGGAAACTTTTCTGATTCTCCATAATGATCCCCAAAGGCCAAACTAGAAAGCTTTTTTGGTTCTTGAGACCGAATAGGAAACCCCTGATTTCTAAGAATGAAGGACACTTCCCACTTTTCAAAATCTGCTGAGAAAACCTGGGTGATTTCCAGAACCATTCCCCTAGACTTTGAGATGAGACACTGAAAACTGTTAGTAACCCTGATAGTTGGGGCAGCGATAGCTGCCTGCAGAGACTGTTGAATTCTCTGGCGCTCCTCAAGCCTCTTTCTAGGTTTTAAACAAGATTTCCTATATCTCAAGCTGGCTTTGAATCTCCTATGTAGCTGAAGATGACCTTGAACTTCTGACCTTTCTGTCTCTATGTCCTGGGGCTGGCAGCAGGTGCTATTGCACTTGTCCCAGCCTTGCTTCTGAGTCTACTTGAGTTCCTTATATGATGAGAGAGTTTGGAGATCTCAAAACTGGCTGAGCACACTTAACTTGTCAGGTTGACCATGACTGGGCGGTAGAAAGTGCATAAAGAAACAAAATGGGTTAAATATACACTTCTGTATGGTAAGTGGGTTGTGCAATTTTGAGTTCTTTTCTTTCCATCCTTTCATTATCAGGAGAGAAGTACAATTTAAGCTGTATGCCATTCTTTTCCATTTTCTCATAAATCATAATCAGACAAGAACTTGAATGTGACATTAGAAGCAGAAATGGACTTGTTGAGAAACCGGTGGGGCTTCCCCCAAAAGCTCATTTGAGTCGATTTTTAGAGAAGAAGAAAATTTCCAATTCTGGACGGGCTATCTGGTTTTCAAATCTTTTCCATAATCCTCCAAATTTTGAGTCTGAAGGCCAGCTGTTCTTCTCATTATTGACAGGCTTTGCCTTGTGTCCTGGGAAATCAAAGTTTCATTCCAACCTGGATAAAGATAAGGGCCACTAAGCCAGGCACAGACGGTGAGGCAGGTTTAGGGGATGGAGTTGGTAGCGTGAGAGAGCAAGCCATCTGCACACGGTAGAAAGATGCAGCAACAGAGATGGCTGGGGAAAGTGAGAAAGGAGCTGACAAAGACAGCAGCTTTCTGATGTATGTGGTGATCTCGTGGTAGATTTCTACAGCTGGTGCATGGGTGAGAAGGGAGCTCTTAAAGACTTGGTACAGTGACAAGCTGGGATTAAAAATCCCTACTAGCCCTAGTTCTGCCACGGAAGTATATAGCTGAAGGCCTGCCATTTCCCTCTTGTTTCATAAACAAATAGATCAAGTCATTTCAATGAAGTGTGCTTTTGTTTGTTTGAACATTTGGTGGTTTTAGAAACTTTGCTATAAAGTGGAAATAGCACCCATTTTGGAGCAGAAGAAATCTTCCAGTTGTATGTTCTATGGCCCAGTGATACTCTTCAGTTTCTTATTTATAGGATGAAGAGAACAATGCCTAATAAGTTGTCATAAAATGAGAGTCAGTATCATAAACACTTTGCAAAGCTCAGCATATAGGTGACTTTAACCATGATGCTAGCTGTATCCCATGGTGTCGTGACCTAGTCTGAGATAGACACACGTTGCAGGGCATCTTAGGGTTTCTACTGCTATAAAGAGACATTATGACCATAGCAACTCTTCTAAAGGAAAACACTTAATTGAGGACTGGCTTACAGTTCAGAGGTTTAGTCCATTATCATCATGGCGAGGAACATGGAGACATGCAGACAGACACAGCGCTGAAGAAGTAGCTGAGAGGTCTACATTCAGATTCAAAGGCAGCAAGAAAGGAGAGCAACTATGGACCTGGCTTGAGCATCTGAAACCTCAAAGCTGCCCCCAGTGGCACACCTCCTCCCAAAAGACCACCCTTTACTGCAACAAGGGTACAGCGCCTAATAGAGCCACGCCCCATGAGTCCGTGCGGGCCATTTTTATTCAAAACACCACCCAGGGAGAAGTACTAGGCTGATTTCTGTCCCTGGTGATGAATAGCATGGTGTCTCTGTTACTAAGTGTGAAATGACTCAAACTTCTGGCTCTGTCTTTGAACAGAAAGTGATGTTGTCACAGGCTTGGACACACTATGGGAAGTTCGGGCCCCATTGCACAATATGCCTCGTCTCAACTCTGTGGCCTAGAGAACATTCCCTGTCCTCTCGGCTCTGTCAGCAAGTTCTGTGAGTGGCAGAGAATGTGGCAAAGTATGGCTGGCTGCCTCACTCCCATCTGGGACGTGCAAAGCCCTGTCAGCTTAAAGGGACTGAAGACTAACTTCTTCGTATGTTCTTCCTGCTGGTCTCGGGAGCAGGGATGGAAATTAGGCATAGGCTCTCCAAAGACATTCACTTAAGCTCATCGCCAATGTTTTGGCCACTTTAGGCACCTGTAGGAAAGGGGGCTTTCCGGCTTCATTCTGGAGAAATAAATCCATACATTATTACATTTTCACCATCAACAAACTCTTTTTATTTCTAAGAAAATTGACCATTGCTGCATTAGATGCTTGGGAATCACCTGGACAAAGGTTAATTTTTGAAAACTGTTGGACCTGTGTGAGCCCAAGACTATGATCACAGCTATAAAGTTGATTCTGTGCTTGTATTCACCCTAGAGCAAGAAACTATTGATGCCAGCCTTGATGGGAATTCTGTCCTCTAGAGGTCACTAGTGCACTGGATTTGGAGAACAGGGAGGCTCCCAAAGTGCTCAGAAGGAGCCAAATGTCCTGCTAATATTGTGTGAAAGACACACGTATGAAGGGTTATGAATTACCCTAAGTTAGTCTCTTCGGAAGTATGAAATCTCATCCTGAATACCGAATCAGGCATTTTTAAATCTATCCCTCCACCCCCGGTTTATCTTGGCGTTCCCCTGCACCAATCCAGCTGGTCCTTGTTTGCCTTTTGGTGTTTTTGTTTGGTTTTGTTTTTTGAGATTCGCATTTTATAGTCTAGGTTGGCCGTGAATTCCCTGTCTTGTTCAGGATCACCTCGAATTCCTGATCCTCCTGCCTCTACCTCCCAAATTCTGGGATTATGGGCACGTATTATCTCACCCAGCTAAGGAATTCTTTTAATGCTTCAGCACCTTTTCACTGAGACATTAGCAGTGGAAAGAAGTTTCCTGAGTATACACACCCCTTAAAGAGCATGGTCAGGTCAAGTCTGGAAGCAGGGAGCACAGTTCTTTAGTTCTTTCTCCAGATCCTGAGCCTCCTAACATGGGAGGAAGTTCCTGCAGATACATCAGAAACTGCACACTAAAAGATCAGGTTGTATGTCAAAGCATAAGAACTATCAGTCAGCAGTCATGGGATTGGCTGTCTGGGAGTTCTAGTAGAAGGCTTTTTCTCTCCTGCGGTATGACTTTGGTTATCCCAGTGCAAGAAACTCTTTCTCTCCCTTGGAGAGAAATCGCCTTGAGAACATGCTCCACGTTGGCAGTGGAATTGCATGGGGAGATTAAACAACAGACTTCGGAGAGTTCAAGACATGTTGGGGCATAACCTGCTGCCAGTGGACCGTGCTGCTCCAGGCGTGACCTGGGAGTTACCAGCAGCCTTTCACACCATTGTTCCTGTTGCTCTGGTTCCTCTCCAAGGAGAGGAACACTTACACCACCGCTTTCCCAGGGTCCAGACACTTGCCAGCAGCTGACCCATCAGGAAGCAGCCTCTCCCCTCTTCCTTCCCACATTCCTTCCCGAGCTTCCCCAGCCTAAGGTGTGGTCAGCCCTTAGAAGGTCTGCTCTGCTTGACTGAAGGGCAAACAAAACCTTCCTCTAGATAAGCAAGATCACAGCCCTGTAGGAAATCTCTTTGTTTCTGGATGGAGCTTGTCTGCTCTCTCTCGCAATAGCTGCACTGCTGATTTTATAGTTTCTTAGCATGTCTTTAGGATGTATGGAGAAGTCAGGCCTAAAGAGCTTTTGTTTTGCAACGTTTCTTAAAGAGCTAAGTCACAGTGAAGTAACGTATTTTGTTCTACAGTCTTCCTCAGTGTCCTTAGACATTTGTACTGTGCAATAAGAAAGAAGAGAGGAAAGGCTTCATTGTTGAACCTTTTCTCTAGTTTAGTTCTGCTACTCCTGACAAGGTCTGGGAATCCAGGAAAGGATGGCACTTGTCACTCTTCGAGAGAATCTTTTAACGCAGATGCAATCTAAGGGAGAATGACAGAAAGCTGTGCAATATTTTGACTCAACAAGGTTATTCCTTCAGGTTGTACATTTGTGTGAATGGAGAAGGTTTGGGGAGACTCAGCCATTTATTCTTGGTTGCCAGTTGTGTGACTCTAAGTGACCCTTCTTTTGTCTATTTGTGTGTGCATACATGTGCATGTGTGTGCACATTTGTGCATACATAAAAGGACCAAAAATAAACGACTTCTTTAAGATCCATTTTGAAGCTAATGTCTACTCTAAGATCATTTAATGAAGAGCAAATATATGCTTCATTTTAAAAAAAAAACATTCACAATGGTTATCACTAATATCAGGACCAGGGAAAGAGTATCTGTGGCAGACACTTTATTTCATATTTCATTTCCCAGGGGACAAAAGGGAGGTATATACATAGAAGGGACTGGTGGCAATCTCTAGAATGATATGTTCATAGACTGTGAGGTAGGTATCATTACCCACTTAGGTCAAATGAGAAAACTGAAGTTTAGCAGGCCAATGAATTGCTGGACCTACTCAGCATATAAAGTAGGATTAGTAATCAAGCCTAGGTCCGCAGATTTCAGTATTTGTTTCTCAAACAGTGTGTTTGTTTTTACTATGATGTTTTAAAATGGACATCTGCATCATGTGACCAGGAATTCCACTTTTCCCGTTTTCCACTGTCCAAACTAGAGCTGTGTACTCAGCGTTCTGAAGATGTCTTATATGGTAGAGGCAATCACTATGTTGTTCAAGCTGACCTCGGAGTCATGGACTCAAACAAGCCTGCCTCAGCTTTCCTAGATGGGATTATGGGCTCATGCCATAACACTTGTGTTAAACTTTCATTCTTTTTCTTTGTTTGTTCTGGTATTAACTAGAAATCACACTCAGGAATCGCACAGACCAGGCAGGAGCTTTACACTGAGCTAGACACCTTGCCCTTAAACTTCCATTCTTTGGCATTTCTCTGTTTGCCATTTCTCCAATATCCTGGAATATTTTCTGTCACTTGTTAAGCCAATCTCTTCCACTGGCCTTCCTTCAGTGATGGCCAGACCTCTCTATACTTCCTTGGCTACTAATATGACAACTGTTGTTGACCTCAGTTTTCGACCACGTGCCCACGCCAACTTTACTAACAGCATCTACTGTTTACCATGCACTGTGTCCACTGATCTCTGCTGGCCCTGTGGAGATGGACATGAATGAAATAAGAATCTGCAGTGTCTCTTCATATACAAGACAAGGTGGCACATTACCTGAAAACAAAGAGAAATACTGAGTCTGCTATTTGTGGCTTAAGTTTCTGGCTATAGTTGGAAAGTTCCAAGAAAGTTAATATTAGATTAGATTCCTTTCTTCCTCTTTAATGAAAAAAAAAAACAAAAAACAAAATTGCCACCACCAAAGAAACCATACGACATCAATTTAAAGGTTTTTTTTTTTTTTTTTTTTTTTTTTTTTTTTTTTTTTCTGCTGCTGCTGCTGCTTCGTTTCATTTTAGATATCAAAAACTACCCAGCTGTCTTCAAGCCACATTTGGCCAACTCTATTGTAAAATGATAAGAAACACTTGAATTGTGTTTTCCTTAAAGCCCACCTGGATTTGAATGAGAGGAGAAAAGCATTTTACTAACTGCCTTTGAATTGTTTTGGAGTTTAAACATTTGGAAAGGCATTTATGACATTTAAGAATGCTCAAGTCAGTTTTAATTTTACTCTGGACATTTAAAAATACCATAAAACCTTGTTATCACCATTTTAGTACTCTAGGCTTAGATGCAGTACATTTTCAGTTTATTTTTTTTAAGCTTATAGTGATATAAAACAGAAGAAATATAGGGCTGGGCATGAGGAGGTGATTCAGTGGGCGAGGTACTTTTTGTGCAAGCATGAGGACCTGAGTTCAAACCTCCGGTACCCACATGTAGAGGTATGTGGTGATGAACTGATGAACTTCTGTCCCCAGCACCGAGGGACAGAAACAAGTGGACCTTTGAAACGCTTTGCCCAGGCAGTGAGATAACCTGTCTCAATGTGGAGGAGCAATTAAAGAAAAGATCCTGATGGCAACCTCTGGCCATCATACATACACACACACACACACACACCTGCATGGGGATGCACACCTACATGCACACTTATATGTAACATACATACAAAGGAAGAGGAGAAAGAGGAAAACAAAACAAAACAAAATCCTGAAAAGGTTAAGAAGAATCAGTTCCCAAAAACCCTTATTATGGACCTTGGTGGATTTCTCAGTGGTGGATCTTATTATTTGTGTGCTAGAGTTCCTAGGCTTGATATTCAAAACCCAGGCCAAATTATTTCTGGTTCTTTTCAAGGCAATAAGAATGGGACAAAGTGAACGTACAGCCATGAGGCAAAGGTATTTTGAAATGTACCTAACGCGAGATGCATCACATAGCTTTACCTGTATTTAGCTGCTTTTCTTATTCTCGTTATATTTATTGCCACTCTTGTTAGTATTAAAGATTTATTTTCAATTATGTGTACATGTGTTTTAGTTACTTTTTTATCGACATGACAAAACACTGTGATCAGGCAACTTCTAAAAGAAAACATTGAATTTGGGGCTCACAGATCTGGAACTTAGTGAAGTCCATGTTTATCACGCTAGAGTACATGGGAGCAGGCAGGCAGGCTAGATAAATTTTAGTATTCTGAGATCCTACACGTTGAGACAACAACCAAAAGGCAGACAGAGAGAGAGAGAGAGAGAGAGAGAGAGAGAGAGAGAGAGAGAGAGAGAGAGAGAGAGAGAGAGAGAGATGCTAAGAATAGCATAGCCTTTTGAAATCAAAGCCCACCCACAATAACACACCTTCTCCAAGGCCACACCTCCTAATTCTTCTCAAACAGTTCCACAGTCTTTGGAAACATATATATTCAAATATATGAACCTGTGAGGGCCATTCTCATTCACATCACCACATGTGTGTTGGTGTGGCTTACGCAACATGTGGGTATAGGTGCCTGCTATGTCCAGAAGAGGATATTAGATCTTCTGGAACTGGAATTACAAGCAGTTGTGAAGCACCTAGTAGGGGTGCTGGGAATAGAACTCAGAGTCTGGAAGAGCAGCACTTAAACACCCTTAATGACTGAGCCATGTCTAAAGGACATTTGGATGATGGTGCCTACCCTGGCTTCTCATTGCTCTCTGTTTTGAGTATGAGTTTCTCTCTCTGGATTTTATTGCTTTTTAGAATAGTGTTGAACATGGTTCCCTGCTATTGATTAAGGATAATGTTAGAAGGACAATTGGGGCTGGAGGTGGAGTGTTGTTGCTAAGGTGCTTTCTTAACCTGAACAAGAATTGGTTTGATCCTTACTACTGCATAAAACCAGGTATGATGGCTCACACCCATAATCCAAGCACTTGGGACTGGAGGCAAGAAGATCTGAAGTTCAAGGTCACCCTCAGCTACTTAGTAAATTTGAGGCTAGCCAGAGTTTCAAGAGACTCCCAACTCAAACAAAAGCTCAAACACCTTAATTCCTTCCTCCCAGCACGCACATGCACCAAAACAACAGCATTAAAATCCTACGTCTTCTTGGGAAGGACCAGGAGGTTTCTTTTCTGTTTTTTTTTTTTTTTTTTTTTGAGACAAGGTTATATTGCACAGCCCAGACTGACTTCAGACTTTTGATTCTCCTACCTCTGTGCCCTCAACTCTGGAATTGCAGGCATTTACCTCCAGGATTAGCAGAATCATCCTTCCTTACATAATGAGTTCACAAAAGGGTAAGTGCTTAGAAACGCAGCTCCTGGAGGGTGCTGGGACCACACATAGGTTATTAGAACCAGGAAAGTCCTACTTCCTATTCTTAGGGAAAAAAAATTGTGGAGACTTGGCCAAAGGAGTATGCCAGACACCTTATTATTAATGCCAGAGCCCAAGTGTCAGAGAGTAACTTGGGTATGTGGTCTTTTAAGCTGTTGAACAAAAGCCCTAGTTATTAAACAAGAATATTGGAGGGCTCCTGAAACAGAGGATGAGAACACAGATGCTGTGTGTGTAAGACTTTCTTTTGTTAAATGACTTATTTTCAGTTCTTTTGGGCAATAGACATGTCTGGGCATATCTTGTAGATTGCAGTGAAGTGCCAAGCAGATTGCATTTACATAAAGGACCAATATCTGGTGCACGTGACTTGCTCCAGGAGTAGGATGGGGACGGTGGGTGATTAGGAATACAATCCGAGCTGTCACTCTCATTGTCATCAGTGTAGTTTCCATAGATTCATGCCTAAGCCTGGGTTCAGAGGGAGCCACAAATAAAAACTGGAGGAGTTGTTCTCTAGCAGAATAAAAATTAGTACTATTTTGGGACCAATGCATGGAAAAATACACAGTTCCCAAGTTTTCCAAATTCCGCTATCAGATGCATCAAGGCTTTGCTGCACTTGGGGGCATTTAGTGGGGGCATTGTAGTTTCTTTCTAAGGGTTTACCTGGAGAAGAGACAACCAAAGCTTTCTTAACATAATTATACGCAGTAATATTGTATATTATCACTACATTTTTGTTGAGCTGTGGCTGTGCACCCCCACCCCATCAAAATACTCTGTGTTGTATGATTTCTGAGGCTGTGCCTTGCCCTAGAAGATCCCATTTTGAAATGATGAGCTCAACCTCTAGATAGATAACAAACACCACTGTCTGGCACAACCCTTGCTGTGCAGAATGATAAATGATAATGAGGATAGGAAGGGAGCTACTCTGTAAGTTTACTGGGGTGATTTAAAATTTGAAAACACATGGGCGTATTAAAATCATATTAGGGAAAACATGTCCAAGTGGTCATTGATTCAAGTCAGACCAAAAAAGTAGCTCAGACCCTATAGAGTTGATGGAGCATGGAACGGCACGGCCTCACAACAACCTATCACCTGATACCTGGTGAGCACGTCAAGGAACTATAGGCAGAGGACTTCCAACTGTTCCTGAAAAATCAGCTCAGCTCAGTTCCTCATGGATATAGATTCTCACTGTGATTGTGGCTTCAAAAATAGACCCTTTCTAAATAATATCACATTCACAGTCCCAAGGGTACTTACCCTTGAGACTGGAGGAGCATTTGGGGATTGTAAGAGAAGACTGCATTTTCGTTTCCTAGCCATCCAGACCCAAATAATCACACAAAATCTGTATTAGTTACAACACTATTTGGCAGATGGTTCAGGCACATTTCTAGCTAGCTCTTACACCTTAAATTAATACATTTCTATTAATCTGTATATTGCCATGAGGCTGTGGTTTACAAGAAAGGTTCTGGTGTTTTCTTCCTTCAGCAGCTACACGGTGTCTGCCTGACTCCACATTCTTTCTCCCCTCATTCAGTTTAGTTTTTCCTCCTACATATATTGTGCCCTGCCATATGTCAAAGCAGCTTCTTTATTAATAAATGGTAATAAAGCATATTCACAGCATTTAGAGAGGAAGCCCACACCCTTTCCACTTTTCTGTCTAAATAAAAGGGAAGGTTTTAACTTTAACATAGTAAAAGTACATATAACAAAACAGGTATCAAGCACGAATTACAGTTACAATATTTCTTTGTGAGTCTAAAGTTTCAGATCTAATTTATCTTTTATTATAACTAAGGAAAACTATATAACTCTCTGTCTTCAACTCCATCAAAGACCTCAGAAGAAAATATTACATAAGTTAATAGGAAGAGCATTGTAAGCAACTTCCAAAACTCTAGAATTGACAGACATCTTGCTTCCTAGACAGTCACCCAAAATTCTCTATCATTGGGACACCCATCTTCAGCCTACAGGCTCCTTTTCCAGCAGACTTTTCCATTTGTGCCACCAGCACAAACCAGGAATCAGTTTCTTAAAAGAACCACAGAGTTTTTGCTACTAACATTGAGTTAGGAAGCCTTCTCTTAAAGGAGCTGTGCCCCTGCTCACTGCCAGCAAACAGAGCATACCTCAAAGTATGTGGCTACCAAGAAGCTTGACTCCCATTTTTGTGAATCTAGAGGTCCTTTTTATTTTAAGCTTTCTTAGGCTTTATTTGGATGTACGTTGCTGAATGTTGGATACCATTATGTAAACAGAGACTGTTTTTTCATTTTCTGGCCACCTGGATCTGAATAATCATTCAAAAACTATATTTTGGCAATGACTCAGGCATATTTTTAGTTAGCTCTTACATCTTAAACCTGTGTATCTTACATCTTAAACCTGTGTATCTTACATCTATTAACCTGTGTGTCATCACAAGGCTGTGACTTATCTGTAAGGTTCTAGCTTCTTTCTTTTTCAGCAACTACATGGCGTCTGCCTGACTCTGCCTTCTTTCTTCCTGCATTCACTTTGGTTTTCCTGCCTACCTATATTATGCCCCGCCATAGGCCAAAGCAGCTTCTTTATTATCCAATAGTAATAAAACATATTCACAGTGTACAGAGGGGAATCCCGCTTTCAGGGGATTGGTTTTAGTACTTATAACATGAGGGTTTGAGGCACATCAATCCTGACTGGTAGTAAGAGGACAAACACCAATTGAAAAGGGAAGAGTCCTCCAATTGGTTTTCCAATTTTCCAGTACCAAGTGGTCAGTCTTGAGATCATACACGTGCAGGAAACATTATATGAGATGAACAGATTATATTTACAAATTTAGGAATACACACACACACATAGATACACACATGTTGATACATATGTACACATAAACACACACAGCCATTAAAGAAAAGAAGGCCATGAATTAACAACAGCTTATGGTGGCAATTTAGTGTTAAATATTTCAGTCATCTTTTTATTCTGGCCCATTAAGAGTGCAATCCCAGACAATGATTGAATAAAAAACTAGGGCCTACCCTATAGGAAGAAGATTCAAGCAATAGCTAGAATTATATCAGAATACCACATAGATAGGCTACGGTCCAAGGGAAAACATATGGTCCTATTGATGAAAAGCATAAAGCAGACACCTTCAGAAAATGGGCAAAAGTCCCTAACACAATTACCACTATACACATTATGTTGGTTGGTTTTTGTCAGCTTGATACACTTTAGAGTTGTCTGGGAAAAGAGAACCTCAGTTGAGGGTATATCTAAATGGCCCATGGGCAAGCATGTTTGGTGTTTTTCTAATTAATGATTGACATGAGAATCACAATGGGTGGTACCACCTGTGGACAGCTGATCCTGGTTCACATAAGAAAGCAAGCTGAGCAAGAAAGAAAAGCAATCCAGTAAGAAGAGTTCCTCTGTGGTCTCAGCTTTATTTCCTGACTTCACATTCCTGCCTTAGCTTCTCTTAATAATGAACTGCTATCTGTATGCCAAATAAACCTTTTCCTCCCCAGGTTGCTTTTGGTCATGGTTCTTACCACAGCAACATAAGTAGGCTCATGCCAAACATTACATTTATTGTATACCGATCAATTCTTGATCTCCCAGTGTTTGGAACTTGCCACATGGGATGGCAGAAGATGAGACGAAATAGCCTGTTGGGATGTTATAGTTTTGATACAGTTAAAATATGTTCTTCAACAATTCATGTGTTGGAACTTAATTCCCACTATAAGGGATTATTGATGGTGGTATCTGCAGACAGAACCTTGGGGTTTGTCTTGGCTAAGGTTACAATTACTGCGGTGAAATGCCATGAGCAAAAGTAACTTGGGGAGGAAAGCATTTATTTCACTTACCCTTCATTGTTTGTTATGGAAGGAAATTGGGTTTGGAACTGAGAAAGGGCAGGGAGCTGGTCCAGGAACCATGGAGGAATGCTGCTTACTGGCTTGCTCCTCAGCCTGCTTTCTTATACAACTCAATACTGCCAGCCTAGGGGTGTCCTCACTCACCCTGGGCTAAGTACTCTCAAACCAATCACTAATTAATAGAATGTTCTACTGACTTTCCTATGGTCTGATCTTATGGAGACATTTCTCAGTTGAGATTCCCTCCTGTCAACTGACACTAGCTTGTCCAGTTGACATTAAAAACTATCCAAGACAGGGCTAGTAATTTAGATGAAATGAAGTCATCAGTGTAGCACCTGAATGATTGAAGCAGCTTTATAAAAAAATAAACTCAGAACCCCCCGATTTCCTCCCTTTCCCCTCACACACGTGATTCCTGTCTCTTGTTACATGATGTTTTGCTTCTTCTAAAGGGCCAATCAAATGTAAGTCCTTGAACCTTTAGAACTATGAGGCAAATAAATGTCTTTTAAACAAAAATTTCACAGCCTTAGCTATTTAATTAGAATAACCATAAATAGAGAGACACAGGAGTTAAAAATAATGAAAAAGACGACCCCTGTAGCATCGTTTCAAGGAATTTCTTTAGTAGAAACAAATCAATCCCAAGAAAAGTGACAGCATTGTTTTGACTCATGTTCTCCCGAGAAATCATTACTGTTTTCAGTTCCAAATACTTTCTAGTTGCCCTTGTGATTTCCCGCTTAACCTGAGGAGTATTGAATGTATATTCTTTAGTTTCAAGCTACTTGGACATTTTCCAATATCTTCCTGCTGTTCATTTTTCAATTTAATTCAGTCGTACTTAGAAAATATACTCTGTATACATTTCTCCTCTTCCCTGTCTCTTAACAATTTCTGTGGCCAACAAGATGGTTCTTTCTTGACAGTTCCCTGTGTGCTAGGAGAGTGTGTATACTTTACTGTTCTGTAACGTGTACCCTTACAAATTAGGTTAATTTAAGTCTGTAGCACGGACCATGTTTTGTCTTCATTCACACTGGTTTTCTCCTTATTTGTTTGATTAATACCTAGGAGGGGTGTTGTAAATAAGTACCGTTACTGTTATTTGTGTGACTAATTCATGTGACTTGAATCTGCCTGCTAGACAAAAATTTGTAATTTTGTATTTTTTTATGAATTGACACTATTGTGAGCATACAACATTCCACTATATATGGAATTATTGTTTGTGAAGGTGATGTTTTCTGATATTAGTGATGCCCACTCTAACTTTATATTGATGCTTTCATAATGTAGTTATTGTCTTGGCCTGTTTTCTACAGAATGCCACAGCCTGGTTCGTTTATAGCAATGGATGTTTATTTTGCTCACAGTTTCGAATGCTGGGAAGTCCAGAATTATAGTATTAGCCTGTGGTGAGGACCTTTCCGTTAAATTATAATTTGGTGGAATGGCAGGGATGGATAGGAAGGTAGAAGACTGGATCTATTATTAATCCTCTTACAATAAGTCTTCTGAAAATAGGGCCTCTTGACATAAACACCTCCCGTTAGGCCTGACCTCCCAGCACTGTTAATCCGATGTTACATTTTCAACAAATACTTTTGGTGGTATACACTCTATAACAATAGATATGGCAACAAATAACTCAGAAGAAAAAAAATTGAGAATTTAGTGTGAGTCTTGGACTTGATAAGAGAAAATTAGAAACTTTTTGCTCCCATACTGGTGAAACTTCTTCATTTTTATTTTTCTTTACAAATTCCTTTCTCTATATGCTTTGTTTTGAATAGATTTTTATTGATGTATATTCAGTTGTTTTTATATGCTGATATTTTCCTCCAGAGAACCTAACTATTCAACACCGCTGAAATAGCTGAAAATAGTTTTGATCTCCGAAGTCACATTCTATCCCCCTTTGTATGTTCTCCATTGTGTTGTTCTCCATTATGCCTATACTTATGCTTTCTTGACAAACTCTCAGGTTTGCAACATTGTTTAATGTGTGTTCCTGACAATTTTATCATCTCTGCCATTTCTGGATCTGTTTCTTTGAATACAATGCGGGTCTTCTTCTTCTTCTTCTTCTTCTTCTTCTTCTTCTTCTTCTTCTTCTTCTTCTTCTTCTTCTTCTTCTTCCTCCTCCTCCTCCTCCTCCTCCTCCTCCTCTTCTTCTTCCTCTTCCTCTTCCTCTTCTTCTTCTCCTCCTCCTCCTTTTCTTCCTCCTCCTCCTTCTTCTTTTTCCTCTTCCTCATTTTCTTCTTCTTCCTTCTTCATATTCTAGTGGGTTTTTCCTTGCTGTCAAACATTGTGAATTTTACTTCATAGTTGCTAGATTCAGAGTTCTTCTCTGAAGAGTGTTAAAGCATTTTCTTAGAGAAAATTGTTAGCTATAGATCCAATCCATCCTTTTAGGATATATTTCTAAGTTCTTTGAGGGAGGGTCTAAGGTAGCTTGATTTTGGAAATGATCCCCTTGCATGGAAATTTTTACTTTATTTTTTTGAGATTATAATTATATCATTCCTCCTTTCGTTTTCTCACTCAAACTCTTCCCATGTATCTCCTCACTTTCAAGAAATTATTATTGAGATTATAATTTAGTTACATTTTTCCCTTCCCTTCCTGTAAACCTTCCCATATAGCCGTTTCCACTGTCCTTCACATTCAACACATGCATGCAATAACAATGAGTAAAAGAGAGACCCTTCTCTCATTCAAATTCATGATCTTTTTTTCTTTAATTTTCATATGTATTATATATATCTTCCTAAATATAAACTATAAACATATTATCTGCTCTCTCTCTGTCTCTCTGTCTCTGTCTCTGTCTCTCTGTCTCTGTCTGTCTGTCTGTCTGTCTCTCTCTCTCTCCACACACACACACACACACACACACACACACACACACACACACACACACACACGTTCTCTATGTTGGTGTTCTCTTTTCTGAGGAAGACTATTTCCCCCATTCTCAGCATTCCTCAGATCTCTGTAGTTTGGTCTCTGGTTGAGGGCCCCTGAGCTCTCCCCATTCCTCATTAGCATGCCTCTTCACGTCTTCCTTGTTCAGGTCATGTTTAGGAAGTCATGTTCAGGAGACTTTTTTTTTTTTTTTTTGGTGTAGCTTCTGACATTTAGGCAACACAACCGCACTGCAAACTCCCTGATCCTCTGGCTCTTACAATCATTCTACTCCCTCTTTCTCTGTAGATCCTGAGTCTTAAGTTCAAGAGTTGTTTTGTAGGTGTATTCATTGGGACTGGGCTGTGCACAGTTATGAGTTTTGATTGACTGTGGTTTTCAGTAATGGTCTGTATTTGTTGCAAAGAGACATTCCCATAAGGAGTAAGGGCTACACTTATCTATGGGTACACAGACAATGTTTAGAATGTAGTTAGGGACAATGCTGGTTTAGTGAAGTGGCAGTGGCAGGTCCTTCTTCAAGATCCATGACTTCCCTAGCCCTGGGTAGATGGCTTGGTTTCTTGTACCAGGCATAATTTGTCTTTGGTGAGCGGGCCCTATGTACAATTAGAGAACTGTTGGTTGCCATTGTAGCGTAATGGCAACATGATGGCTCTCGTTATGCTTCATGGGTGTCACCTCTGGGTAGCAGTGTTGGTTACTTCCCTCCTCTGGAAGATTGTGTGGCACCTTCTGGCACCATGGAAGCAAGCCCTCTACTACAGAGATGGCTCAGTGGTTAAGAGCATTGCCTGCTCTTCTAAAGGTCCTCAGTTCAACTCCCAGCAACCACATGGTGGCTCACCACCATCTGTAATGAGGTCTGGTGCCCTCTTCTAGCCTGCAGGCATACACGCAGATAGAATACTGTATACATAATAAATAAATAAATATTTTAAAAAAGTCAGTTATCTTAATCCTCACCTCTTTTCAAACAGAACTTCGAATTCTGTACCTGTCACCCAAAGTGTTTATTTTTTCGTCTTATTTTAGTGGGTGGAACCAATAACTCACCAAATTGTTTAATCCAAAAATCTCAAAGTTGTATCACTTCATTTCTTGCCTTCACCGCTCATACTCAACTCACTGGTAGACCTTTTAATTTTTTTTTCTTTTAAAGAATACCTCTTTTCTTGCCAGTGCTTGTCTTTGCAACTTAATATTTCACCAATTAAAAAAATGTTTATGATTTTTCTACTTTTGTTTCTTTTTTTATTTATTCTATGTGCAATAGAAAGCAATGCCCTATAAAGTATACTCTCATGTTACATCTGTTATTGTGTGTGTGTGTGAGTGTGTGTGAGTGAGTGTGTGTGTGAGTGTGTGTGAGTGTGTGTGAGTGTGTGAGAGTGTGTGTGAGTGTGTGTGTGAGTGTGTGTGTATGAGTGTGTGTGTGAGTATGTGTGTGTTCCTGTGTTCCTGTGAAGGCATGCATGTGCTATAGTCTGCACGTGGAGGTCAGAAAACACCTTAATCTGTCAGTTTTCTCATGCCACCTTGTTGAAACAAGGTCTTCCTCATTGTTCCAGCCTCACCAAATGTTCCGTGTCAGCTGGCCCATGAACGTTCAGATTCCTGCTGTCTCCATTTCCTGTTTTACCACAGAGTGCTGATGTTGGGATTCCAGATGCACAGCGCCTCATCCAGCTTTTTATTGTGAGTTCTGAAATAATCAGGTTTGCGCAGCAAACAATTTTACAGGCTGAACCACCTTGCCAGATCCTGTGGAAGGTTTTCTGTTTAAGAATGGTAATGGCTTGCTCTGCACTCAGAATAAAATTCAGACTCCTACTCTAGCCTGCAGAGTCGCACAAGAGCTAGTTCTGGCTGTCTCATCAGCTTCACGCCCCATCATTGTCCAACATGTTCCGGTTACACAGTTTTCCCTGCCGTTTCTCTGGAGCCAGATTGTACCATACGTGTCTTAGTTACTGTTCTGTTCACATCGCCTGCAACAAGACCACAGCTCCTAACCCTTTCCAAACAGTTCGTCGACTGGGGACTAAGCCTATGGAGACAGTCTCATTAAAACCACCACAATATACATGTGTGTTTCCTTTCCTAGGGTATACTTGTTAAAATTTTCTTTAATGATATGTCCTCCCATGACGTATCATTTTTTGTCCATGAACTATGTCTAAGAAAACCCCCTTAATTCACTGTGATATTCTTACTAGTCCCTGTTTCTTTCCTGTATGAACTTATCATTTTGTAATCATTTTTATGTATTTGTTATTTGTTTTTTTCCGTTTATTTATTTATTAAAGATTTCTGTCTCTTCCCTACCACCGCCTCCCATTTCCCTCCCCCTCCCCCAGTCAAGTCCCCCTCCCTCGTCAGCCCAAAGAGCAATCAGGGTTCCCTGCCCTGTGGGAAGTCTGAGGACCACCCACCTCCATCCAGGTCTAGTAAGGTGAGCATCCAAACTGCTTAGGCTCCCACAAATCCATTATTTGCAGTTTGATCAAAAACCCATTGCCATTGTTCTTGAGGTCTCAGTATTCCTCATTGTTCGCTATGTTCAGCGAGTCCGGTTTTATCCTAGGCTTTTTCAGACCCAGGCCAGCTGGCCTTGGTGAATTCCCGATAGAACATCCCCATTGTCTCAGTGTGTGGGTGTACCCCTCGCGGTCCTGAGTTCCTTGCTCGTGCTCTCTCTGCTTCTGCTCCTGATTTGGACCTTGAGATTTCTGTCCGGTGCTCCAATGTGGGTCTCTGTCTCTGTCTCCTTTCATCGTCTGATGAAGGTTAATATTCAGGAGGATGCCTATATGTTTTTATTTGGGTTTTCCTTATTTAGCTTCTCTAGGATCACTAATTATAGGCTCAATGTCCTTTGTTTATGGCTAGAAACCAAATATGAGTGAGTACATCCCATGTTCCTCTTTTTGGGTCTGGCTGACCTCACTCAGGATACTGTTTTCTATTTCCATCCATTTGTATGCAAAATTCAAGAAGTCCTTGTTTTTTACTGCTGAGTAGTACTCTAATATGTATATATTCCATATTTGTTTTGCCTTTTGTTTTTTTGTTTCGTTTTTCAAAACAGGGTTCCTCAGTAGCTATGGAGCCAGTCCTGGAACTTGCTCTGTAGACCAGGCTGGCCTCAAACTCACAGAAATCTGCTTGCCTCTGACTCCTGAGGGCTAGGATTAAAGGCGTGCACCAGTATCTCCCAGCGATTTGCCCCTCTTAATCTTTAAACTATAATCCCCGTGAGGATGGAGACTTTCTTATCAAGTTGTTCGCCGTCTATCCTCATACTGAAGGACTTGGTTCTCTCAACATCCAGGCTTCTTTCTTGGGGCGAGAATCCCAATCATTGAACTTAAAGAGGAACCCAAACAAAGGCAGGTCTCTTCATCAAGTCCAGGAGATCAATATCTTAGTCACAGGACCCAAGGTTACTAGAATTGGTTTGTTAAACTAACATATTAGATCTATGTAGAGAAGATAAACAAAATAAGTGAAAACAGAGGATAGTGATGCATCTAATAGAACTCGTATAAGGTAAAGCAGAACTGTCATGTAATACACATTAGGATTTAGCAAGTGTCTATCTTCAAATTCATTGAATCAGTGAAACTCAGCAGCAGTCTTTAGTATATGGTATTTCCTTTTCCTGTTGAAGAACGTTCACTTGGCGACTCCACTTTGCTTCATCAATATATCTTGAGATTTCATTGTGACTGATCCCAGGGTGACAAGACTGTGTCTAGAATGCTGAAACAGAACACTCACCTCTTAATTACATTTCTCTTCCCCTTAGAGAGACAACAGCTGTGTCCTGCATCAAAACTCGCTGAAGGCGTAGCTCAGTCGGTGTTTGCCAAGTATGTTCAAGGCCCTGGATTCCACCCCAGCCCTGTGAAATGGAAGGAAATATAACAAACCAAGCATTTTCACTAGCATTTGTGGGTAAAATGGTTCCATTATATTTTACATGTAGAATTCAGGGCTTTCAGATATTTTCCTGTAGCATGTTATGTAAACATAGAAAATGCCTCATCTTAGACACTTTGTTTATATCTTATTCACAACCATGTACTTGTACAGGTGTACTGTAGGTCTGTTTTTGCTCATTGAAAGTGGAGGAATTGTAGGTATAACAAAGCTCCTCGTTTCTAGTAAAGGTTTTCTCTCTCTATCTGTCTCTCTGTCTGTCTGTCTCTCCCCTAAGTCACAGTGTTTCTAAAATTGGTGACATCATCGTTAACTATTATTTGAGAGACTCCATTTCTGATTCTGTTAATTTAGTTGCTTCTCTAAAGAGGGGGCAATTTGTTTGACACTCAAAAAAATTCCACCCACCATTCTACAGTCTTTTCAATGATAAGTTTGTAAATTATGTGAATTACCATGCTAACTCTAAGAGTTAACTATTATTAGCCATAATTCTATAATTAAAAACCTGAGGTTTAGAAGGTGTAAGTGGAACATATATGCACATACCTGTAGAAGCTAAGGTTGGAACCCAGTTTTCTTTTCACTCATTAAACAGGAAATTTTAATAACTATGATGTGGTCTTTATTTTATGGGGTTGGTACAGCGATCAATGGCTGTTTTATACCCCATTGGAGAGGACAAGTTCTTGTAGTCAAGCATATCCCTTTAGGGTTTACAAGACAGATGTTCTGGTTTGTCTATTTGCAGCCTGATGTGCTTACATATCCCACCTATGTTCATTTTTTCTCTTCCTTTTTCTTTTATATGGACTCAATAGCATGAAGGCCTTCATCAGACAGCTAACATTTTTAAGGCAATAGTCATATTGCCACATGGGGGATTATAAAACGTGGATGAAAACTGGTGCTAACATTTATTAAACAAATATTTATTGACAGTGTGCCAGCTGTTAGCACAGTTACAAACATAAGATCCCTGATGTGAGAAGAGTTGCTCGAAGCACTGGGATGGCTTTTGGATTGGAGAGCAAGATAGACCAAGATTTCATAAAAATATTATTTAAGAAGCAGTAAGTATTTGAACAAGCGCTGTGGTGCAGCAGCAGATTCCTGGACAACAGGAGCTCACTCAGGAAAGTTAATGTCTACAGGAACAACTGGTCTGCTCTTCACGAGGAACATGGGGAAGATGGAGTCCAAGATGAGGTAAATTACCTCTGGGCCTGCCAATAGACTGATAAAGGGTAAATACAAACTGAAGTCCTTTTGCTTTGTAATTTCCAATTAATTTTGTATTCTAATGAAATAAGTTTCATTTCAAAAGCCTTGGATAGTGATACTTGTCTTTTCAGTAGATATTTGGGATCATTGTTCAGAGTTATTCTAGAATAAGCCTGTTAGAGTTTTAAAATTGAGTTTATTGATTGATGTAGGCAAAATGGTTATCTTTATCAGATTTTCATATCATAAAGATTATATATTATTCATAATAGTCATCTTAAATATGTCAATAGTGTCTACATTTGTTCTTAAATGTTAATGTCTTTGATTATGACTATTTCTATAGTCTATAGTTTGGATTAGCTACTAAAAATTGCATGTATTAAGAAACCCAGACAGGGAAGCAGGTTGGCTTACTGCAGATCTCATCCCAACATCCTAGCCTCTAACATCAGCAGAAATTCCCTGGGACACACAAACCAGGGAAGGCCAGGGAAGCAGGTGACCACACTGCTGAATCTTCACTCTGCCTCTTCTTCTCCAATCAAAACCCCACGTCTCACCAAGGTCATCTTTCTTCATGCTGTGTTCTCTTTCTCTCCTTTTCTCTCTTTCAAGAGCCTTGACTTAGATTTGACTATTATCTTTATAAATATTGAATGTTTGAGGCCACTGACTTTTTTCTCCCCAAAACTTTTAAATATATGTTCTGAGAATGTATTTTTTTAATCTTTCAGAATTCATTTTTTTTGTCAGCTTCTGGGTCTTTTTTTTTTCCCCACCGCCGCCTCCCCTTTCCCTCCCCTCCCCCAATCAAGTCCCCCTCCCTCGTCAGCCCAAAGAGCAGTCAGGGTTCCCTGCCCTGTGAGAAGTCCAAGGGCCACCCACCTCC
>NW_026067959.1:1435256-1473845 GCF_014885135.2 Alexandromys fortis | reverse complement strand
GTCCAGGGGTGGTACCGCTCATAGTGAGCTGGACACTTTCACATCAATCATAATTTAAAAACATGCCCCGAGACTTGCCACTTGCCAATTTGATGAAAGCATTTTCTTTGTTGAAGTTCCTACTTCCCAGACGACCCTGCCTTGTGTCAAGGTGATGACACAGAAGCTTCCACCTGTTACGTCATCTCACCCTTGTCCTTTTGTGCTATTTGTCACATGTTCCAGTGCTGACTAATCTTACCAACCCGATTAGTCCTGCATATATTTTTTGTATATCAAATACATGTTTAAATTTGTTAAAATGGTTGCTAATTCTGGTACTCGTCTTTTTCCAACATTCCCATCTCTACTACAGCTTCCTAGGATATGTTCCCTGCCCATACCATCACAATGTCATTTTCTCTCCTACTCCTTTCTAAGGACCTAGCTTGTACTCATACCTTCACGAGGTCATCCTATCACATCAGCTTGAGGGATTCATATGAGCATCCACTCTTCTTTCTTTTTTTCTTGGGATCCGTACAAATATTCACACATTAGGGAATGAATATTTCCTCTCAGGCGTTCCGGCATGTTCAAAGTAGTATGGCTGTAGACTTTGGGACTATCTAAGCTTGTGTGTGAAAAAGGTCATGTTTGACTATTTTCAGGCCCAGCATAAAAACAATGTGCTCAATAAATAGTATCCATCCATTATTATATATTATATATGCTTTTCAAATAAAGATATGTAAACATATTCTCACTCTTCTGTTACTTATCAACATTTATTTGATCTTTTGGAACATAGGAAGGGGGGATAAAACCCACGTTCCCTATTTTCTACTGTTTCTAAAATGCACCTGTTACTCTTAATTGAAAATAGAAATTCAAAGTAGAATTTTCAGGTGTTGAATAATTGGATTTTCTGAAGTTTCTGCCCAATGCCTCTAGATAATTATCTCTTTGTTTTCCCATTGCTTTATGCAGCCTCTGATAAGCTGGCGCAAACAAGACGTGCTTGAAAGACATTTAGTTGATTCTGAAATGTAAATGCCTTCATGATTTGAAACGCTCTGAGGTCTCATTCCAAAGGTTTGGCAGAACATTGCAGTTCTACTCATGCAAACCTCTCCCAGGCCCAGAACAAGGTTTAGGATGCAACAAGATACATTATAAACAGCGTGGCAGTAACTTGCTACTTAAAGCATTTAAAAACAAAACTTTTGATACATGTTTAGAGTTTTTCGAAGGAGCCTTACTTATTTTTAAATTTTACTTTTATTTATTTGTTTTTCAATGAATTCTATTGGTATGTGGGGGCTTATTATGAGCCTGACATTCTTTGTCTCTGATTTATAAGTAAGTTTTCTCATCTTTTAGAAAAATGTAAAAAATTCCCCTTTGGTATTGTTTTCCTAATTGGAACAGATATAGGACTTTCCAAAGTAGAGGGTAAACCAGATGTCTTCCTAGAACCCTTGGCATGTCCTGTGAGAAAATAGCTTTGTGTATCAATGGCTAGAGCAAAACATAATACATATTTACATCTCTAGTCATATATGATGATGGCTGGAAGGTCTCATAGAAGTTACAGACTAGATCTTATACATAAAGAATCAAAGGTACCACAGGATACCTTTGCCAAAGGCTGCAAGCAGGCTAGCCTTAGCTGGACTCTAGTCTGTTGGCTCCTACCACAATGTCCTTTGCCTATTACAGAAGAGTTCACACTTTTAAACATTGCTTTGGAGAGTTTATTTTCTTTGACTAGATTTATGCAAGAGCAAAATGGCTCATTCAAGTCTCTGTCATTACAGGACAACATTTAAGACACGAAATAATACACATATCCATCCATAGCTCAGCTCTCAGGTCTGAGACAACAATGACTCAAGCTCTTCTAATTAGGCTTAATTTCCAAAGATTCCACAACTTACTAGTAGTGCCTTTCTGGGGACATGGTTAATCACAATTGCCTCTTGGGAATGCTCAGACCACACCTGATTCAGCAGCTAGTTCATCTCTAACACACAGAAATCAAATATTTATAGATCCGCTCAGTATCTGAACTAACTCACTTTTCTAACTTTCAGATCAAATAGATCCAATGAAGAAGATGACTTTAATTTGAAGCAGTCTAAATCTTGGGGACTATGCATCTAACCATCATCGAATATCTGGGATTCAAGGAAGAGCAAAGAAAACCTTGTTTAACTTTCTGTATTGCTGAAGAAACTATTCAATAATCATTGCATTTGATCACACTTGCTTTCCCAATCTTGGGCACCAGGAATCATTGTCTGAAAGGTCTAGGTCTTGGGGAATACCGAGGTTGGTTCACGTAGTTGACCTATTTCTGTTAATGCCTTCCTTGATGCTACTGCATTCACTATTATCTATAAAGTTTTCACTGTAGATCATAGACTATTTGAGCCCTAATTTTATCAGATTTATTCTTCTTGCTTGCTGCTCTCTTGACTTCTCTGATACTCACTCTCTTCTCTTTAAACTATCAGATGATTTCTCCTGTTTAATTAGTATTTTTTTTTCATTTCATCGCTTGTGTTTTAATATTTTTATGCCGCACACCACGCCCCCATGTCTGCACTCTGTGCTTCGGGCAAGGGAGCTGGAGGTTAAAATACACACACACACACACACACACACACACACACACAGAGAGAGAGAGAGAGAGAGAGAGAGAGAGAGAGAGAGAGAGAGAGAGAGAGAGAGAGAGACACAGGTCATCCGTCAATTCCCCAAGAATGCCCCCTTTATTGTGTTCAGGGGCAGATTATATAGAGATAGCCACGCCCCAGCCAAACCCACCAGAAACCACTCTCCTGCCATCAGGAACTCCTGAAGGTCTCTGCTCAGAGCAGCTGTAGGCACTCAGATCAGGGGAAAACAAGTTGTTTACAAGAAATTCAGGATCTGGGGTCTCACTGCTCCCAACATTTTTATACTGTTCTCTTTTAAAGATTCTTTCTGTTGTACTGTCACACATCTTAAAACTACAAAGTATTTTTTGGGCAACATATTTTTATCTATGTATTAGATCAGTTTAAGTTTTAATAAACAAATAAATGAGTCCATTTTTTTCCCCTAAAGAAACCGACATTTTGTGATGATCTGGACTCACCTGTGTATATTACTCTGGGCCTTAGTTGCCCGTTACCTGGACATGTAACTATAATTAAGTGTGCAAAACAATCGTCTTCAGTGATCTCTTTCTTGGCTTTTAGATCTTGCTATTTAATCCAATAAGAAATTATTTTTATTTTCTCTAGCTCCTTACCAACTGTGATCCAATCTATCAGAATATTCCTCCAATGTTTCTTCTAAGAAATACTTTGTTTTGGACTTTGCATCCCTATCATTACCACCCATAGGCAGACTTCTATCATGCCCCTTTTACATAGTTAAAGAGCCTTTTGACTTGCACCTTGCTTTTAGGTATCTTCTTTCAGATCTTATCTTTGGGCAAACATTGTATCAGTATCTAAACCATAAATTAATTGCATTAGACTTTTGCTTTCTTATTTTCAATCTTCTGTTGTGTAGTTGCTAAAAATCCTAGTTTCTTAACATACCCACCAGGCCATTCCCATGAACCTCTTAACCTCGATCACACAGTGTTTAGCCTCCCCTTTCCTGGCTTTGCTTTCACAGTGTGGCTTGTATCCCTCACTCAGAGACCATGTCACTGACTACATGCATTGGTTGCCTCTGTTTTTTCTCCCTTCTCCACTAAATCGCATAGTGCTACTCAGTTTTCGTAAATGAGGCCTGGAGACTCTTGTTGAAGTTCCCCATGGAACCTTTAGTAATATCCTTAGTGAATTGATAGGATTTTGCCTACTTATGACATCACTTTATACTGATGTGTTTATGTGACTATCATAATTTACGAAGTGGGAATCTTAAACATGGACACTGTGCTCTTTTTGTTTCTATTCTTATGGTCTGGACTGATATTTGAAACATAATAGATTCTCGGTAAATACTTGAACATTAGTCAGAGGGGAGGCGTTTGATAACCTCCAGTTTTTAAATCCTCATGACCCCTTATCACTGGTGGAGGTTTGGAGCTATCCTCGGGAATCTTGATCTATGATCCCCCAGTTTGCAGGCAGAGGGGCAAAGAAGATGCAAAAGAGAGAAGTCCTTAGGTATTCTCATTTGCCCTGGAATAGTCAAAGTTCTGTGGTTCAGCTGCATAAATACTTCTAAGATGTATTTTAGTTCAGACAGCCTGTTGCCTGTCTAGATGTCTGAATGGTCTCTCCCTGACTTCCTTGCCATAAATCCTGTCTCTCCCAATCCATTTTCTGCATTTAACATAACCACAATAATCTTTCCCAGATGCTAACATTCCTTACTGCGTTCCAAAACTCTTAGATAAAAGTCTAAACTCCTTGCGACTGCTTTTAATAACGCTTGTACAATCTAGCCTTTGACGGCTTCTCCAGCTTCCTGCTTCACCATTCTGCCCGAGACCACTAGAATTCCCTAGACAGAATAGGTTTTATTTCATCAGATTTTTCTTGTATCAATTCCCTCTGGGCTTTGAGTGTTTTCTTAGGACATTCTCTTTTCACCTCTGCATTTCCAGTGAACTTTTAACTGTTCATTAAGGCCATTGATTAAGTATTTCCTTTTCAAGAAGGCTTTCCTTGATGAACAAATCCAGACTAGAAATATTGTCTCTTCTTCCTTCTACCAATTTCTCTGTTACTTGCTCCTGTTCATCTACCATATACAAGCATCACACCATCTCAGTTACCTTTTTGTTTGTATAACTCAGTAAACTAAGTCCTCATCAGGCAGAGATCCCACTAGTATGTCTCTTGCTATGTAGTTAGTTGCTAGAACAGAAGCTTGCCCAAGCTGGTGTTGAATATTATTCAATAAGGAAATGAATGAACTCATGAAAAACATTTTTTTTTTGTGTGATTTACTTGGGTCCCTTTTGACATGCCACTGAGAAAGTGCTGGAGAAAAGAAATGAAAACATGTAAGTTCAAAGAGAGGGGCAGGGGGAGAAGTCATTGCTGGTTACATACATGCAGAATTGCTCCTCCCTGTCCAGTACTGTGTAAGAAGGGAAGTTCCCTCTCTGTGCCAGTGACTGTGTGACTTGAAGTCGTTAACAATGATCTGGCCTGCCAGAAATAGACATCTGGAACTATCATGAAGTTGAGATCTGGTTCTATGACAAAACTGAGGGCTCAGGGAGGCAAAGCTTTTACATGTTTTTATTAAATCTTTTATCACCTTATGAGTCGCATGGTGACATTTATTAGTGACTCAGCAAGATTGTTCTATCTGGGGGCCTTAACACAGGCTTTCAAAACTCCAGAGCTTGTGACACAGAGAGGAAGTGGTGACACCTCAGATGAGTCTTGGGTTATTTATAAACATGGTGCCAATTAATTTCAAATTGGCCATATTTAATTTGGGGCTGAAAATAGACCAGACTCTCTCCTCCTTAGATTCCTCATTTGACTGAAAAGAGACAAGAAAAGACTTTTAAAAATATTTTTTAATTTTTGATTAGTGTATATTAATTGTATAAAACACTGGGTCTCATCATGGCATATAACACATGTATAACATGTCTTTTATTATCATCACTCCTCCATTGCTGTCTTTTCTCCCTTAAATATTATTTCTCCCTTTGTCCATTAGATAATATATCTATTAATTCTATGACAATTTGATATGGTATATTTTGGTCAAGTCTTCCCAGATCCACCCTTGCTTTCTTACCTGCCAGACTTTATGGTCCCTCCTCCATTTCTTTTAACCCATTGAGTCCAATTTGCTTTGTTCAAGTATTCTTGGGGCCTGCCTTAGAACATGGAAGATCTAACAGGGGCCAGGTTCTTAAATTAGTAGTTGTACTATAGTTGGGGTATTCCAATGTTTTTTGTGTATTGATTATTAATAAAACATATTAAAAACATCTTTTCATCTTTGCTAGTGAGTCAAAAACTTGCAGATGTGTACCTTGAGAAACTTGCTTTGTTTTTTTTTTTCTTTCCATTTCTCTTGCAGAGAAATAACTCTAGCTTGAGCAGTTATTTCTTAATTGTGTTAGTGGTTATAAGAAGACAAAGAGAAAGTAAGTGGGTTACTAAGTCTGGATGAATCACTACCACCCAGAGCTTGAACTGCACAGCTTCCTATTCTCTGAGGTCAAGGGATCCTTAGCATGGAGGTTCAATGCTTAAAACAGTTCTAGGGAGGCAAGCTTGGTGAATGATGAAGCCATCCAGTTATTTTCTTCTTAGCTCACCCTTTATGTGGGGCCAGTAGTAATTAATGGGACAGACAAATATGTTATTGATGACATATTTTATGACATTTTATGTTTTGGTAAGTGATGTTTGGCCAAAGAAAACTAGATTTAAAGGTGGAAACAATTTATTGTGTATTTTAAATTACTTGGAAGATTTGTTTTTAATGTTCTCACCACAAAGATGTGATAAACATTAGAGGTGGTGGGTATAATAATTACCCCAATTTGATTGTGTGTGTGTGTGTGTGTGTGTGCAATAGGCACTCACACGCCATAGTGTTTTTCATCAATACATGCAATTATTTGACAATTAGAAATAAGAAAGGAAAAAAAAAACAGTGGAAGAAAGTACAACTGGTTAAAACACAAAAGACACCGGGTTTAGAGTGACAAGGAATGAATTGTCCTTCCAGTTATGTTACATGGAGAAAATTACTTCACATACGTGAACTTCAGTTTCTTTATCATTAAAACAAGGATAATATAGATAAGGTAAGGAGAAGAGAAAAGTTTATCACTAAGTTAATAGAAGCTGTTTTGTTGGTTTTAAAATTATTGGCAGGAGTTGGAAAGCTAAAAAGGGAGTCCCTGAAGTGATTGTGAAAGAAGATGGGGTTGAGGGGGAGATTAGGAGATAAAAGAAGGTAATAGGTGGTAAGTATAATTATAATACAGTATATGAAATTGTTGAAACTAAAGGAAAAAGATTGCCATGAGCTTAGCAGATCATTAGTATGGGTGAAGCACAACTCACATACCACTCACGAAGCTACAAGGGACTAAAAAGAGTCACCCTTTTATAATTTATGCCTAGTCACTATATAGCAATAGACTTGAAGTCTACATAGGTAAGAATCAACTTTCCTGTAATAGGATCTTAAAAAGGGGTCCTGTATCTCTACTCCATCTCTGGACACAATATCCTCAATTCTCATTATTATTGGTGGAAATTTGTCATTGCAATCCAATGGAGATCTCTATTATTTCAAACGAGGTGCATCTTTTTGCGTGATTATTAATCATGTGGATAATTTTTGACTGCCTGAGAGAACATCCCTTTATATTTAAAGTCCTTTCAAGCGGGATGCAGCTCATGCTGACTCATCTGACTCAACACTGCTTCACATAGAAAGCTCTAAATCAATGTTTAACTTTAAATGTGTAATTTTACAAGTGCTTTGTTCAGTTGTACTCATAAATTTGTGTCAATTATTTCTAGATTTATTCTTGGGGTACCTTGCGATTATGCTTATGTTTTATCTACCCACCATCTTATTTCCCTGTGTTTAAAACAAAAACATGCTTTGTTTCCTTGATGCCAACACTTCTCTGAATACATACATCTCTGCTTTGTCCCCTTTCATATGGGAATAGTTTATCTATTTGGAGGGGGATTCGTGTTAGGACATTTTGTTATCATTGTTATCAGCTCTGGTGGCCTTCCTTCCATGTTTCTCGTAGAACTTCAATGTGCGTATTGTGGTTGCTTTTATTTCTCCCATAGTCATCCCTGAGCGGAGCAGACTTTTTCTGGACAGTTGTCACTGACTGGAATCTTCCACTGTAGAGGTTCAGCACAGTCTTCTAGGCCAGTGGGTAGGCTGATGGTCTGGAGTGCGCAGGAAATTCACCAAGCACTTCCTCTCCCAGCTTTGGATTGTTTACAGTGGAAGTGTGTTCTTCAGCTTTAAGATACAGGCAGAACGTCTTCACAGTATAATTCTTCGCTGTGAGTAACCACTGTTTTTCTCCTCCACCTGTGTTTACTTCTCACTTAAGTATATGCCTTATTGCCCTGATATTAAATAAATAAAGGGCTCAGAACTATGACTCAGTTTGTGTTCCTCTTTGGAGACACTATTTTTAGGAACCGGAGAGATGGCTCAATAGTTAAAAACCCTTGCTGCTCTTGCAGAAGACCAGAGTGCAGTTCCCAGTATCCATGCCGGGTAGCTTACAACTTCCTGTTGTTAAGCTTCAGAGGATCTGATGCCCTCTACTTGCCTCCACGGGCACCTGCATTCACATCCATGCACACACAGCACATAAATAAAAATAAATTAGTTCTAAAAATATATCACAGAGCCGGGCGATGGTGGTGCACGCCTTTAATCCCAGCACTTGGGAGGCAGAGACGGGGAGATCTCTGCGAATTCAAGCCAGATTGGTCTACAGAGCGAGTTCCAAGTTAGGCTTCAAAGCTGCAGAGAAACCCTGTCTGGAAAAAAAAAAAAAATAAGCCACAAACAACAACAACAACAAAACCCACAGAAACTATCTTCATTACTTTTTTTTTTTTCTAAGCATAATCCAGTGCCATGAATTCCTTCAGGTGACCTGCTTGGGTTCCAATTGTTTAAACCTCTGGTTCTTCCCACAGTTTGAACTTTTGTTTATTTTCTGTTTTTATCAAAATCAGAACTTGCATTTTGAGTCTTGGTTGTATTCTTTAATAGAATGGTTACCTTTTGCCACCCTTTATGGGGAGCTTCTGATTGCTCTTAGACTAGCCTTTCAAATTTATCTTCTGAAATTTAATGTATGGTTTTTGACATTTAAGCTCTTTCTGGATAAATCACAAGAGTTTCATTGGCTAAACAGCCAGACACTTCCTCCTAGAAAATCTATCAATAGTCTGAGCGTACAGTCCTTAGAAATTAACTTTTCCCCTTTTTGGGCACAATTTTTCCCCCTAAAATTGATGACATTTTCCTCAAAAGTCTCAACTATTACACCAATGGAGTTCTTTCATAGTCTTCACCCTTAGGATATGTTTGATCACCAACTTCTGTAACAAAGCAAACATTTGTTGAATCCTGCTACACACTAAGTGGGGTACTGAGTGCTGGGCAATGCCATCCTCCCTCGACTTGGCCTAGAGGTCTCTCTGCCTCGAACATTTAAGCATTCAAGGCCCCTGAATAAAATAAGTTTGCTTTAAGAATTAATTTAAAGCTCACTTGAGATCCAGAGCTCAAGCACTCACACAAAATTTCTTTTGACCCAAGATATACGTTCCCACCCTCCCCATTCTGTTACCTTGAGTGAAAAAATGAGTGGTTCAAATACTACAGAAGTTGGTAAACTCTGCCATTATTAACATTGAATTTGAGCATTCCTTTGGAATATAGGAAGTGATCCATACCATAGAAGATATTAAGTAAGCAAATCAATTATTTAATTTATCATCTTTCAGGTAACACAAATAAAGCAAATTTTATTATCAACTATTACATCCCAGTAGGATTTATTATGCATTTTCTCTTATTTATTGCTAAAAATTCATGGATTAAGAGGTACTCTTTTGTTTGTTTGTTTGATATGGGATTTCTTTGTGTAGCTTTATGTCCTTGACTGTCCTGGAACACACCCTGTAGACCAAGCTGGCCTCGAAATCACAGAGCTCTGCCTACCTCTGTTTCTCAAGTGCTGGAATTAAAGGCATGAACTGCCACCATGGAGGTGTAGGAGGTGTTCTTAAACTTGAACATTATTTACAATTTGCAAATAGAGGATAATAAATAGTTTTTCTATCAAACAACTCATAGAATTCTGTAATGAACACAGATTCATTTGTGACATGGTGAACTGAATTCTTAATATTAAAAACTAGGTGACTATTGATCAGTCACATTTTAAGTAATATTATTTTCCTAAGAGTAGTTTCCAAAATTAAATACAATCTTTCGGCTTTATTAAAATAACTAAAATTTCAAATTATATATACACACACATTTATATATATATATATGACCTCTATTTTACCTTACAGTTTTGCTAATTTCCAGTATTTTACAAGAAGATTAAATATAGCTTTTTCTTATTTATATTTACTTTTATGTACTTTGTCAAAAATACACAGAGATTTTGAAAGCTACTGTATGTGTTTACTTCTTGTTCTTTGTATCATTGATGCCAATAAAACAGCAGCAACAACAAAAAGGTGTGAGCGCCTCACAGCTGGTTCCAGAAACATGATATAATATGGTTGATAAAAGGCACTAAAACACATTTATTGGAAACCATTTCCAGTTGTGCATATTCTTTACTTTGCCGTACTTCTAGACACTGTAAACCATGAACATTTGCATTCATATGTGCGGCTGTGCCTTTAGGCTTTTGCCATTGCATCAAAACTACGTATCATATATTTGTAACTTAAAGGAAAAGGTGTATGTGTGTGTGTGTGGGGGTGTATGGGTTAGTGTGGGCGCACAACTGTGTCCATGCTTGCACAAGTCAGAAGACAACTTCAGATATTCCTTTGTAGTCCTCTGTCTTGGAAGGCAAAAATAGATAAAGTAAGAAGACAAAAATATACCCTGCCACCATTCGAGATTCTGGCTTAGTAACGTTCACACTTTTAGACTTCTAACATCTGGGCTCTCATCAGTAGTCTTCTAGGTCCTTGCAGTGAGCATGAAGGAACAGGCTTCTGTCTTCAAATTGCTCTTTGTCCATCATTTTCTTCCTCTAAGGTCCTTAAAAGTCCATTTCCACCCAGCCATATTGACCAAATCACTGCTCTGAAGGGCGGATTAAACTGAACTGAACGGAACAGAACTTAAACTGAAAAGCCAATGACAGAGAGAAGGAGACAGCTGTCAGGAGAAATCAGCATAGTTGTCTTGATGAGGAGTGACTGGCGAGGAGGTCACGGGGATGCCACTACAGCCATGAAATTGCCTTAGAAACCAATCACCACGGTTTCCTCAAACACAAAACGGAGGCTCGTGTACTGCATCTCAACAGAAAATTACAACAGAATTAGCAACCCCATAAGTCTTATTTGTTATAGGTCTCCTCAGGACATATTTGGGAAAAAAAGTCCTCAACATTAGGTATTTTTGTGCAACTGAAAATCTAGTTAATGTCTTCCTTCCTAGATGTAAGATCACTCAAATGAATTAAAACAAATAAACAAACAACAACTCTGTGTGGTGATAATTTTACAATCTGAATCAAACTTTCTGTCCTACATTTCTGTCATTAAGTGAAATAAATGTCCTGGGGAAAGCCAGAGGCAGCTTGAGAAAATAACAGTTGTCATTTCCATGGATAGAAAGACAATAACTCTGGTCGCTTAGACACTGGAGCACTGAAAACTCCGGAGAGGAGTGATTCTGTTTCCTCCTGAAGGTCCTTTAGAAATGCTAGTTTGGAAATTGCTGTATGGAAAAATAAAAAGCATTGTGGCTATGATGGACTGTTTCACTGGCAAAAAACCCAGGGAAAATACCTTTCTGTCTCTTAAGGCAGCCATATGTTTTTCTGAATTATTCCCTTCACTCTATGACTGAAGGTCAAAGGTTACCTCAACACACTGAAGTAGTAGGGGTTCAGGGTAGAAGAAAATTCCTATGAAGGCTTTAAGAAAAGTATCATTTGAACAAGATATTTTAGGGGAAACATAGTGTCTCTCTTCAAAAACTGTGATTAAGACTTACTGTTTTTGTTTGGGGGAGATGCGAGATCCTAGGCACAGCTATGTTCTTTAACTTTCTGTGTTGGATCTGAAAAGTGGATGTTATTCAGAAGAAAAGTAAAACAGTTTGGTGAAACGGTTTCTTATCCCATGTGCTGTTTTGCGTAACCTTTATTTTTGCAATGTGCTTGAAGATACTTTTCTAAATAACATATGACAGGAAGGGCGCCAAGAGGAACCAGATAAGACCGCTAGATGGAAGCGCTATGAGTAAACACTTTCATTAGCTGCTGCTTTAAAAGACCACCACAGGTATTTCTAATGAAACGAATCTTTTATTAGAATTAACACACACACACACACACATCTACATACGTATCTCTTGGATTCCACTTTCTCTTAACTGCTTTAGAATTTTAGAAAAAAAAGATGTAGTTGTTTGTTAGTGAGTTGAAAACAACGTCTCGGTGAGTGCAGCGCCGTGGCTGTCTTGTCTGCTCCAAAGAAGAGTTCACGAAACGTAAATGAGCTGGAGTAGGGAAAGTGCCAAGAGCTTGAAGCTGGGGGATCCAAAAGTTATTTATAATTGAAACCTTTAAATTAATTTATAATTGTTTCTCCCGAGGCTCAGTTACCATGGGAAACCGAGGCCTAACTTATAAGCACAGGTGTTATTTCTTTCACACCAGCTCCTAACTGGTAATCATTTTACTTAGATCCTGAAACCCCAGTGTGAATGACTGAGTCACTCAGTCCTCAAATAATCAGGAGGTTTGATGATGACAATTGAGGTAGTCATCAATCTGATTACAGGGGAAGGCCAGATCAGGCACTTTCTCTCCACTATTGCTTAGGGTCTTAGCTGGGGTCATCCTTGTGGATTGCAGGAAATTTCCCTGGTGCCTGGTATTTCACCAACCCCAAAATGGCTCCCTCTTTCAAGCTAACTCTTTCTTTGGTCTTCCTATCCGTTCTTCACTCAACTTGACCTTCCTGATCCCTCATGTTCTCATTCGGGTTCCTCTCATCCCCCTCATTCCCCTAATACCTTCCCCCACACTGCCAATTTACTAAGTAGACCCTTCATCTAGTAATTGCTGGAAGCAGATGCAGGGATCCACAGCTAAGCACTGGGCTGAACTCCTGGAGTCCAGTCATCGGGAGGGAGGAGCGATAATATGAGCCAAGGGACCAAAACCATGATGGGGAAATCCACAGAAACAGCTGACTCAAGTAAGTGGGAGCTCACTGACTCCAGACTGATAGCTGTGAACCTGCCTGAGACCAAACTAGGCCTTCTGAATGTGGTTGACAGTTGTGTGACTTGGGCAATTTGTGAGGCCACTAGCATTGGAACCACTATTTATTTCTAGCGCATGAACTGGCTCTTTAGAGACCATTCTCTATGGAGGGGTTCCTTGCTTAGCCTAGATACAGGAAAAAGGGCCTTGGTCTTGCCTCAAGTGATCTTATAGACTTTGTTGACTCCCCATGGGAGTGGATCCACTGCTCTGTGGAGTGGATGGGGATGGGGTGGGGAGAAGGAGGGTGAAAGGTGGAGAAGGTGGAGGAACTGGGATTGGGATGTAAAATAAGATTGCTTTAAAAATAAAAAAAAAATCAGGAGGGAAACAGCCAGATGTCCTCTGTATCTCGAATGCAAATGAGCTAAGGCTTCAATGAAGATGTTACATTATCTCTACTTCTGCCCATTCTGTCTCAGTTTGAAGTCTTAGAGACTTTCTTTACTCATGGCCTGGAACTTTTAAAGATGTTCCTTTTGAATGTTTTTGAACTCATTTTGGTTTATTTGCTAAAGTCAACCTAAGATTCACAAGAATGGTTTATTTTTTGTGGTTCACTAATTTGCAAGCCAAGCTCATCTATAAAGCACCTAAATCTGCTTAACCAAATACTAGTTACTTAACCTGTCAAAGCCCATGTGAGATTGCTTAGATCTTCAGATATCAAAGAGGCATGAAAATGGCAGAATGGAAGTTTCTGATCTGACAGGTTGAATCACAATATCCCCTAGTAGGTGACAACTGCAAACAAATTTAGTCAGCTCATTCACAAGGATTTATTGTACACTTTTATATAAAATTCATTGTTCCAAATTTTGGATCTTCAGCTGTGAATAAAGCAATCTTGCTTATGTGTTGTTTTTTCTTCTTTAACATGTTTGGTGTGCTTTCTTGGTGGTTCTGCTTCATAAGCAAGAGCCAGCAAGAAGGGACTGGAGGAGGCTAACTTCAAATAACAAAACCTTTGGCCGATTCTGTTTTTCCGGCTCACTACCTTACCCCCAGCAGGGCAACTTAAGAAGCTTATTAATCATCCTTTTATTTTGTTCATAAAATGCGGTTATCATATTTTTCTGTATTTCTTCCATCCAAAATTGCGCAAATTTCATATTGAAATGACTCAAAAAGAATCAGAAGGACTCTAAGAGTTCTGATGTAAGCTGAAAAAAAAAATCGTTGATTCTTCCTTGAGTTGAGACATCTAACAGTCATTGCAGCCTGGCCTTACTGGGGGGTGGGTTTCCTGGACTAAATTGATGAGGATGACTGATCAGGTCTCTTCCTCAAGAGGGCACCAGATTTCATTGCAGATGGTTGTGAGCCGCCTTGTGGTTGCTGGAAATTGAACTCAGGACTTTTGGAAGAGCTGGCAGTGTTCTTAACGGCTGAGCCATCTTTCCATTGAAACCTACCAGACTCAAGCCTCAAAAGCATTACTGGATATTTGCTTGCTGATTGGAAAGAATTATAAGGATGAAAGACTTGGGAGAATGTAACAACAGCTGCCAACGAGCACATACAGCTGGTTAATAGTCACCATGATTGCTATCCAATAGGTAAAATGATGTAAGAGAAAAAAAATAACCCAAGTTCTCACATAGGCTTATTTGGTTTCTTTTTATAGCATCTGTTTACTGTTTTCACATGAACCTATTTATATCCTAGCATGAAAAAATACTTTTATTGAAACCTTTAAAGTCAATACGACCTTAGGTCAACTGGCTAAGCTTGTTCCATTCATAAGTTCATGAGGAATCTCCAAGACTTTAAAAGTTGCTCTTCTTTATTATGTATGACTTGAAAGATTCACTCTTATCTTTGAAGAATTCATCTCCTACAGGCCGGCTCCCTTGCTGAGTGCCGCTGATGTCTTTGAAGCTGACCTCAGGGTTAGCAATGCATTCTGAGGCTATTGAGTCACTTCATGGGAATAGTAATACAGCATGAGATCTGGGGTGGCTTTGCTGGTGTCTCTGCCAACTAGAAATACCAGAGACACTACTATGCTGACTTCACTCGCCAGACCCAAATAAGGAGAGGCGGCGGGCCATTCCTAACTTGACAGGCTTCTGATCATCTTATGCAGAGGAGGTGGCAAGGCCCTGCAGGAACTGGTCTGCTGGTATTCCAGCTCCACCTGCCCATCTTCTGTGTGGCATGCATCTCCCAAATACAGAATGGGCGGAGTGGAGCAAGTTCTACACACTTCTCCATCTTCAAGAGCCACTGGCATTTCTTTTAGGTTCTAAGATGAGACACCACCAGAAAAACCTAACATGGTGCACTAATTTCCAACACAAGACCCGTGTCCCAATTTTTATGCCCTTCTAGATGAAAAGAAATCCCACTAATCAGGAGAAATATCACCTATTAAGACTCATTCATAAGCCATGAGTCCCTTGGGGATGGAGAGGTCTTCTGAATCATTGCATAGTGGTGTCTGGTACTTAGTGGGAGCTTCATAAATTAACTTGATGGATCAATGAGAGACAGTTGTGTAGCAGTTATATATGATCCAGGAGTGCACAGCTTCGAATCTAAACTAAAGAAATGTGCTGACTTGCCGTTTACACTGCTAGTCTCAGTTTGGGATTCACCTTAGCCACAACAATCCTGATGTCATTTGCAGTTTCTGCTGACTGAAGACTGCCTGAAAGAAACAGGCTGGATGCTGAGTTCTTCCTCCTCTGTCTAGACAGTGTGTATGTTGGAGGAGAGTACTTCCTTTGCATGTCTGAGCCGTAAAGCTCACTAGACTGCTGTAAACACTGACAAAAGCATATCACTGTATAGCTCTAAGGAAGCCAAGGCTACTTTGACTTTGTTTGAGATTTTAAATATCTATTTTCTAAGATGAATAGGTGATTTGCAGATTTATAGATTTCCAGGCTCTGACAATTCTTGTGCTATGCCTGGTAAGGCTTTGTCAAGTAGGCCTATAGGAAACAAGGGTAGTTTCTACAGAACAGGGTGAGGGAAAAGGCTGGAGTAAAGTGAATGCAGCAATCTTCATTTTGAGCCAGGGTGCCTAATGCCACACTCTTGACAACCACACAGTATCAGCAGCCAGCTATGTACGAGATCCTGCATGGACATCTTTTTCCATTCCACCTATGCTTCCCTGAAATCAGCCCAGCATCCCCTGTAGCTTGATGTGGGACTCACTGCCTTGCAGCTTGGGTATCAGAGAAGACTGAACACTTGGAAGGTATTATTGGTTTTCCCAGCTACCCAGAAAAATAGCAGTTAAAGTAGAAAATAGAATTTTTCTAAAGTTCTCTTTTAGATACATCACCATTTTTTAAGTTGTAAGAAAATATACTTTTTTGATTGACATTTTATTTCTCTATCTTATACATGAACATAATTGACTTTCTTATATTTTAAGAGAAAAGAAACCACAAGCTAATGATGAAAAGCAGAATGGTCGGGAGGAGGGGGGTCACAATTCAAATCATCTCCATATTGTGACATTTAACATTTGTAGATCTGTTTTCTTGCTCATTTCTGTATCTCTCTTTGCCACTCTCTCTCTCTCTCTCTCTCTCTCTCTCTCTCTCTCTCTCTCTCTCTGTGTGTGTGTATGTGTGTGTGTATCTCCCCCCTCTGTCTTCCTCTCTCTTTTTTCACTCCTGTCTTCCTTTGCCCCACTTTTTTGGGCATTCCTTCATATTAGCTTAGTCTAGGACAGATACATTAATTTCATGCATTTAATCTTTGCAACACTGCTTCAGAGTGGTTAATCTAACTTTTCTCTTTTTTCAAACATGAAAATGAAGCACTTGGACACTAAGAAAGTTGCAAAGCATTATATAGTGGTAGGTAGTAATGACCTGCCTAGGCAGGAAGATTCCAGAAAACACACTTAGCCAGTCTCTACAGAGAATCTGGCAAATACACACCCTTCATCAGATATGCAACTTGCAGAAACTGTTACCTAACATACAGCTTGGAGCTTTCTTTTTCCTCTCGGAATCTCCTGGCGAGAGTCAAAGCATTTATTTTCATTGTAATTTATTGTAGTCATCTTATATTGTTCCTGATCATTTTGGGAAGTGTTCCAGCTTATGTTAGGTGTCACGCTTTCTATTGTTGCATTCTCTTTATCAGGTAGAGGAAGTTAGTGTCCATTTCATTTAAACATTTGAATCTCCTCATATAAAGCTATTTTTAATGTCTTTCTATTACATTTCTGTAGAATCCTTTTCATTTAATTTAATTTATATGCGTGTGTATGTGTGTGCCTGAGTTTATGTATGTACAGCATGCACCTGTAGGAGCCCTGGATAGGGAGAAGACAGAACCAGAGATATAAGTAGTTGTAAGCTTGCTGAGGAGCTGAGACGATAGGAACGTATCACCCTACTTGGGTTTGTTTTACATGATTAAGGTTGGTTTCCTTTATGCAGCTTAGAACTGATAGTCTATAATAAACTTTCAAAGAATCATCATGATTAGCGCTGTCCCGAAATTTGCCAGTGTATAACTTCTGCCCTGGTTTTGCTCTGTTCTCTGGCAAGGTGCATCTCTTCCCCTCCTTTCTGTCATTCCTGGCATTACAGGACATTCCATATTCCAATGCCTTTACTACTCTCTTCTCTAGTTTGTCTACGGACATTTCAGATGTGGCTGCTAGGAACAAACACTATGGCTCAGAAGCTCTCCGCACATCGGTAATTTCAGATTACATAAACTTTTCCAGATGCCGAGTCAGACCTGTAGCTTCTCCTAAAATGTTCTCTAACTGGCTCTCTCCACACCCACACCCAGACAATAGATTTACTGTAGCTTGGATGCAAGGACTTGACATCTGCATCTCTGCCATTTCACCAGTGGTATCATCCCAGCCATCAGCAGTGCACTGTCATTTATGAGCTGTTTCACAGACATTATCTCATTTGATTCTCCCAGCCTGTCAGCTGCTGTTGCCCTGTAAACCACTCTCAGGTGCCAGGCTTCCCTATACTCACCGTCAACCCTGGAGTCCTCAGTATAACTTAAGATCTGAAATAACGCGGATCGGATTTCCACTTTTTTGTTGTTGTTGTTTTGTTTTTTTTGGTTTTTCAAGACAGTGTTTCTCTGTGGCTTTGGAGCCTGTCCTGGAACTAGCTCTTGTAGACCAAGCTGGTCTCGAACTCACAGAGATCCGCCTGCCTCTGTCTCCCGAGTGCTCGGATTAAAGGCGTGCGCCACCATCACCCGGCTGGATTTCCACTTTCAGAATTAGAGAACAAATTGTGTAAAGCAATGTACCCGGCTCAGTGCTGTATAAAATGTTCAGCATGTAGACAGAAATTATTGTTCACTGAAAATATTGAACGCAAAATGGAAGTCGCTGGGAGATGATTCAATGCATTGCTCAACCAGCTAAATCCCAGCAGAACAGTGTTTTCTCCAAAATGTACACCCGCGTTCTTTGTGGCTGGTGCATAGGCTGCAGTCGTCAGATGCGAGGCTAAGTCTTTCCTTAGGGCGGTGTCATTTCCCCAGGGCGATGTCAGCTGTTGGATCAAACACAGCACCTGCGTTGGATGAAACTCTTACTTTCTGCACCCATGTGCTCCTCTTTTCAAGTCTTGTCGTCATACATTGGCTCTCTCACCATGGAAATATGAACACCTTGTGGTTCAAGGTGTTGTCTAATCACCGGGCTGCGTGACTAGCCAGACAGTCATGCAATCGCAGCATTGTTCACTGTTCTTCCCATCTCCTCCTCATTCCTTTGTTTTTACTGCCTATATAAGGAGAACGCTCTGTCTTGTTTGTTTCCTTCCCATATTTCCACTGTCTTGTGTCATAGTTGAATTCCAGATGTTGAGTTTCCTTTTGCAATTATCTAAATACTGCCCAGCTGTGGTATATAGAGATGTTGTTATTCTGTATTTTAATCTTTACCATTATTTTATTAAAATGAGGTTTTGAGTATCCAGTTTCAAACAGGAACATTCTCATGCCAAATATATTCCCATATCTAAGGACAACAATCACCGAATTTCAGTATGGTAAATTATAGGATATCTATGATAAATTTGTTTATATAAGCAATGTAATCCAGCATAAAATGCTAACAAAAGTATGGCTTGTCTTCAAAACACTCTATAAATAGGTACAAAATTAGAATATGGTTTATAAATTTTATATGAAGCATGTGATATTATGAAAATTACTTATATGTCTCTATAAAACCTAATAATTTAAGTGAATGGTGTGTGTGTATGTGTGTGTGTGTGTGTACAGACAGATTTATACTCTCATAAACTCTAGGCTTTTTGTCAGTATCAGTTCAACACTGATAAATGCACACAAGCTAAAAGAATGTGTATAATTTCTTATTAATCATTGAAAATCCTATGCTGAAGGTGTAAACCTATAACCCAAAGCTCTTTCATCCCCATTCTTAATACTACAGTCACCAGGGTGTTCAACTTTCCATAGTTGTCACAGATCTCTGTGAGTATAAAATGATTACAGTTTGAAAAAATTGAAAACTAATTGCAAATAAGTCCTCCAAAGTGACTGACTTTACAGCAGTGTCAACTAAGGGACAGATGTAGAGATTTAACGCAGCCACTGCACATGGGCTAGCTTTCTTCATCAACATTCCTTTCTGCATAAGTAAGCCTCTATTCTGCATGGCAATCAGCAAGCATAACATACTTCCTTTATCTACCGTAACTGCTGGCAGTAGGTATTTTTGCCTCCATTGACCGATGTGGAAGGACATTGGGTTGCTTCAATTAAACAGGTTGCTGGAGGCTATTCGGCAAGGAAGTGGTGGAACTTCGTTCTTGATCCATTTGACTGCCTGACCCGCGTTTCTTCCACTCCCATGGTCCTCTCCTAGTCCCTGTTGAAGTCTTTCCTTCCAATTTGTTTATTTTGTAACTCATAAACCCAATGATAAGATGTATGTGTCGCTTTCTAATAGCTACTTTAACATTATAAATTATTTAGTGGACAAAACCTCCAGTGAAATGAGTTATTAGTGAACTCTGAACTGTAATCCTTCCTCCTCTGAGCTCAGAGGAGATTATGGGAATCTTGTGCCACTTCAGAGAGCTCTCTCTCTCTCTCTCTCTCTCTCTCTCTCTCTCTCTCTCCATAACCACTTAGCCATATCCACAAAGGAATTACTTCATTTTTATATCAAGTTCATTTTGGTTTCATGTCAGTCATGGGTCTGCCTCTTGCTTCAGCGTATTATATCTTCAGATGCTCAAGTAGAGAGAGAGACCCGTGTCCTTTCAGTATCTAACTAGTCAGAATTAAGAGAGGAAACACAAAACTGCAGGCATCTGCCTGAGAGGAATTGTTTGGGTCACAGTAGAAGTCACTTGAGATTTCTATCTAAAGAGGACCAATGTTCATGCATAGCTTATTCATTCTCTTCATGCATAGCAATTCCTAATGCATGTGATTTTAATTTGGCATACTCATCTTGTGTTGTTAATAGAAACATTAACAATATTTAACATCCTGCCCAGCATAGGGTTTACTGTGTTCTATTTTCTTTTCTTTCTTCTCAGACAAAAGGTGAGGTTTGCTAAATACCCAGATCTTCTCATCTCATCACTTCCAAGTATTTACACTACCTAAGATAGCAAGTGTGGGGGTTTGACAAGAAATGTCTTCTATAGGCTCATGTGTCTGAACACTTTGACAAGGTCGTGAACCCTTTAGAAAGTACATCACTGGGAATGGGCTTTGAGGGTTCATAGACTCACCCCGTTTGTAGCTCAGTGCTGACTCTGATTCATGTCTGAGGCTGGAGATATGATCTCTCAGTTTCCTGCTCCAGCCATCTGCCCTGGTGCCTCCCCCACCATTATGGGCTCTCCCGCTGGAACCATTCAGCCAAATCAATTGTTTCTTCCTTTAGTTGTCTTGGTCATGGTACTTCTTTGCACCAACGAAAAGTAACCAATATTTGGTTTAATTTGCAACTCTTCAGATCTGTCCCTGTACCCCTGACATAATTCTAAAGTCATGGCTGCTTCTATTTTCCAACAAGATAATTTCCTATGTTCAATCAAAAAGAAAAATCAATAGAATATTTAAAGCAAAAGACCACAAGTCTTTGAAAGTATCTTTCAAGCAGTGTTATTATGTTATATACTAAAAGATTTTATCCTTTCAGATACTTTCATAAAATTTGCTTCTGTTTATTCTTTGAGTCAAACATTCTTTAAGAAATAATAAAGAAACTTTCTCTCAAGATCTTTGAGAATTTTGCACGAAGAGGAACTGATTCAACCCCAGTCTTCACCTGGTAGCTTTGTAGATGAAAGACAGATTTCATTTATTTTTTCTTTCCTTTTAATCTATTTTTATTGAGCTCTATATTTTTCTCTGCTCCCCTCCCTGCTTCTCCCCTCCTCCCTTCAGCTCTCCCCCAAGGTCCTCATGTTCCCATTTTACTCAAGAAATCTTGTCTTTTTCTACTTCCCATGTAGATTAGATCTATGTAAGTCTCTCTTAGTGTCCTCATTGTTGTCTAAGTTCTTTGGGGTTGTGATTTTGTAGGCTGGTTTTCTTTGCTTTATGTTTAATTTTAAAGGAAATCTCAGGGCAGGCTTGGTTCTTCTTTGCCTCTTTACTTTGGTTTAGACTGGATAATTCCATCTTTATTTTATTTAATGAAAACCATTAAATATCTTTATAGAAGGGAAGCAGGATCAAAAAACTATCTTTCTGTAAACATTTTTGATACTACTGGAAAATTTATCAAAAGTGAATATAAATCAGATGGGTTAGAATAGTTATAAGACAATATATGAAACAAAGAAATAACATGTTTCTCAAAATATGGATAATTATTTAAAGCCCTGTATAAGAAAATAAATGTTAAACCCCAGAGTGTTCCTCAAATAAGATCATTTGAATGAAGCCATGACCCATCTCTGGAAATGAGATAACTGCTATTGAAAGAGTGGAAATATTAGAAGGGCATTTTCAGTTTATTTCCTTGCTAATTTAATTACCAAGCACACAGAAATCACACTACTGCATATAGTATGACTATAGTTAATAATTCATGCAATTTAAATGAGTAGTTTAGGACTTATTGAAGAATTTATTTTTATTACAATGTGCAATATTTATTTTTGTCTCTATTGCTTTTAGGTAAAATTGACTGTGCTTTCTGCCCAACTAAGTGCTAACAAGTTCAACTTCATCAGGATTTATCTTAGAAGACATCATTTTGGTTCAGTTCAACTCTCTGAGCCACACAGAAAGCAATAAAGGATGGGCTCCTTGTGAAAACAAAGGCTTCCTGAAGCAAATCCAAAATCCATGGAAGCAGTATTTGACTGCAAGACATGTTTTCAATCAATGTTTCTCTTCCTCCACCCAGGTTTTTGGTAAAAAAAAAAAAAAAATCCTCTTCCCACACCATCCTTAAAAAGGGGTGGCAAAAGGGATTCCATTCATTCAGACATGGGGTGCATCATTTCTTCCAGTACGTCATAGAGGAGCAGAGCAGCTGTGAAAAGCCTTGCTTCAAAGTCCAGTACCACAGCGTCTCACGCTCTCGACCTGCTTTTGTGTTTTAACCACACATACAATCTAAAGACATCCAGATGCATTCATCTCTGGGGGCATCCTAGTCATTTCACAGCTTATAAGAGGAAAACGTCTGAATTTTAGAAATACATTTATACATTTACAAAACTTAATAAACTTTAGCTTATAAAATTGGAAGAATTTCTTATAGTGTCAGAAGATATGTTTATATTGTTTAGGGAACTTTTTTAATTAATGATTTCTGCTATTAAAGCAAAGGTTGACCACTTCTTTTGTGATGTTGTCTCTTTTCTGCATTTAGTATTTGGCCAAGGTTTTATGTTTGCAAATTCTCATCTGTAGCCTCAGCATTTACACAATCATTCTATCTCCAGGATTTCATTCAATCTCTTAACACAAACCATGCTTTTATTCATTCCATAACAATACTTGCATGTACAGTTGAGATGTGTTTTTTCAGATATGTGCAACTCTGGGGTCCTGGTTACAGGTTTCTCAGGATGTAGGAAGCACCACTTAGAGTTTTCTATTATGATGATGATGATGATGATGATGATGATGATGATGATTATAATGATGATTTTTGCAAGGATGATCAGAACATGGCCTAGATTGTTCTTCTTTGTTCTCTTAGTTTGGGTAAAGTGTTAAATGAGCATTTTAAAAGGCTCTCCTTAATTCTCACCTGATTGGTTTCCTTTTTGAAATTAGAAGGTCCCTGTTTTATGAAAAATGGTGATCCATGGCTTGATGGAGGCTTGCCAGAAATGATATTTTGCTTTTTGGATCTCTGAATTTTCGGAGTCTGGAAACTACAGCTGTTACAAAGACTTGGAAAGGACTCCCCTGGGGTCTGAAGTCAGAGCTGTGTCAGGCCCGCAGCAGCACACACCCTTCTGAGGGTTACTGTGTGGGGACTCTAGGCCAGGGAAGCCACTCTGCTTTCAATTTGCATGCATGACTAGCTAGATGAACTGGGTTTTGATCCTATGGCACGCACGTACTGGCTTTGTGGGAGCCTAGGCTGTTTGGATGCTCACCTTGCTAGACCTGGAAGGAGGTGGGAGGTCCTTGAACTTCCCACAGGGCAGGGAACCCTGACTGCTCTTCTGCTCTTTGGGCTGATGAGGGAGGGGGAGTTGATTGGGGGAAGGGAAGGAAAATGGGAGGCGGTGGCATGGAGGAGGCAGAAATCTTAAACAAACAAACAAACAAACAAACAAACAAATAAATAAATAAAAGAAAATCCAATTAAAAACAATGAAGTATCTTTCTGGTAGGAATTAGGGCCCTTCCAGTAGATATTTGAGAGTCAGAGAAGATGCTAAAGCAAGTGTCTACCCTTTCTGAAGGAAACATTATACTATGCCAAGCTACTTCGGGCCTGGTAAGAATCAGTAGCTCTCCCAGCAGATACATTATCTTTCATGTTCTTATTCTGAGGCAGAGGCGAGGTGTCCAGCAGGTTGGATCCTGTACCATATGTGCATAGTCACTGCTCTTAACTGACATGGCAGAGTCCTGGGTACCTACTTTCATTAGAGGGTCAGAGCATTTGCTTGTTTTCCTGTTGGTGACCTATTTTTTTAAAGACTGTTTAGAAAAAAAAAAAATTAGCAGTCTTGACTTGAATAAGAAACCAAAGTTAAATTATTAGGATTTTAAATACGAGTCAAGGTCAACTCAGTATAGCTGTGTAGAAATTGGATATGTAATAAGAAATCTGTCATTACTGTTCAAGCTGAAGGAATTAGATGGATATCACTAAGAATTACATTGTTATTTCTTCAAATAAAGAGGATAATGAAACTGGATTCTCACAGTTAGTGTAGATGGGTTGAGGCCTTTACTACTGGCTGGCAAGACGAGGAAATGAATAAATATGGACCCCCTTTTGATTACTATCTGTAGTAGTATATTGTTTTGTTGTTACATTCTTCTTAATATTATTTTATCATAGCATCAACAAATTGCCAGCCCAACACATCCATACACTTTCTGTAAAATCCTGGAAAGGGACCACTTTGTTATGCTAAGGAGAATCTGAGTTACACTTCTGCAATGGGCCTCTGCTTTCTCCTACTTCTCTTTGCAACCAATTGCTCTACTTATTTTCTCTCCCACACCACTCAAGGCCTTGTATATGATAAGAAATAGCTATATCCTTCCTTTTACCAACTGTTTTTACAGATGAAACCATGACTGGCTTCTGGCTTAATCCACTATCTTATAAAGACCCTCTCTACTGAAGAGATACAAAATCAGTCCATGGGATAGTCAATACATTCACAGGTATTTAGCCATCATCAGTGAACTAATTACCAGTGAACTCACTATCTGTAGTAAGCATTAGGTAATATTTACTTAGCATTAACTGTGGACTGTACCTAGTACTGAGCCTGTCCTTAAGTGTGCTCATGAGTTGGCAAGTGATACGCAATTCTGTGATACACCCTTGGTGCAGTATATGCTAAGGAAGTCAGGCAGGCCATGCAGCATAAAGACAGACAGTATTACCTGTTCTAGAGAATTGCAATGGCAACTGAGCATTATGTAGTTCTCGGCATAGAAGACCTGAAGGTCTCTATTACAATTACAGGAAAGATCGGGAGTCACAGTGTAGGATAAGTTCACTGAATGGAGGAAGAAAGGAAAATAACAGAGTTGGGACCAGAAAACTTTTAGTGAAGAACTGTAATTATTTTTTCCTATCTGACTACTAACCAGGCTCAAGCCTGCATAGTCTCTGAAATCCAATGAAATTGTGTGCACTCAGATGGTATACCCACAGATGTTGAGAATTATATTTCTCTGACAGAAGAGAAGGAAAGGGAAGGGGAAAGGAGGGAAGGGAAGGAAAGAGAAGGGAAGGGAAGGAGAGGGAAGGGAAGGGAAAGGAAAAGGAAGGAAGGGTAGAAAAAGAAGAGAAGAGAAGAGAAGAGAAGAGAAGAGAAGGCACAATTAGCATTTTATGCTGTGTGCCAAGTATGAGTTAGGCTTTGTCAGAGTATTTTATACATATTATCATATTTGATTTTCTATTCACATAAACAACAATTAAATTAACAGCATCATTTTTTCCAGTAAGAAATTGAAATAGAAGAACTTTAAATATTTTCTAAGACAATACAAAACAGGAAAAAATGAAGACTGACATGAACCAACTCCTCAGGCCATGCACTTTTGGCCGAGGTGGGATGGTGCTTTCAGCATGGATTTGTACTATAGAAAGTCATGTTTGTAATAGATTCAATCCAATTGAGCTTGGGTTTAAACTTACAGGTGTCTTTCTTTCCCTGTATTTAAGCAGATGTCAGCTTGTCCTGATGCCATTCCCACCATTCTGCTGCTGTAGGGCAAGGAGCCTATCGAAAACGGTTCAAGATTCTCTCTGCAAGGGCTACAGCTTGGGTCTGGGCATTTTCAGTCAAAATCCACAGCACTCCGGAGTTCATAGGCAAATCTGGAGAAGAACGGGTTTTTGTGCCTCTCATTATAGTTTTTATGCATCACGAATCCCAGTACAACTTGAGATCTATGCTAAGAGAAATTAAGATTTGACAGCAAACTCAAGGCCCTTACCACCAGCAGACACAACATGTCTGCTGTAGCATTAGGAATCTGAGATTCCAGTCATGCATTCTAAGTGAGCACTCTGCAAGCCTGTGGCTAGCCCGTTGCCATCAGTGTCACCCAGACACCACACAGAGAGCCTGTGATCATATAGTACAGAGCTGGAACTTACATTGGAATGATTAAAATGAAAGATTCAACAGACACAGAGAAAACAGAAACCAGTAAAATGTGCTGAGAAACAGAATAATCGGAACAAATTATGATAAATTGTGTTTCTTTTTCCTATTTACAAAATGTCGGTCTTTCGTTTTCTTTATTTTTTTAATTACTTATAGAAAAAATATATCACAGAGGAGTTTTTTTTTAAGTACTTACCATTTTATCTCTAAAATCGAAAAGTTTAGTCAAAAGCAATGGTAGATTTTTTTTTATACAGGATTTGGCGTCCTTTTTGGGCAGAAATAGATTTATCCTTACTAATGACAATCTATAGCTAGGGATGAACTATACCCTGTAAAGATCCCAAAACCCTGGGAAAGAAGAAGGAAAATGCACTCTTGATTCCCACTGCTTGCAGTCTAGATAGGTTTGCAGCTCAAGCACAAAGGCAGTGTGGGTGTTGTCTGTGTGCCTGGTTCCTTGGATTGGCAGACAGGCTAAAGGAATAGTGTTTATGATCTCATGTGAGGAGCTGCTGGGAGTATTTTATTGTGTTCTTTGTGCTTTGCTTGGAAACACGTCGGCATTAGCATCGGAAGAAGTGTCTGTGTGGTGTGTGTGTGTGCTAGGACTAATTTCAATCTGTCCTATGCAGTGGGTGGTGCCTTCACCAGAATACAAATTTCATGCCGTATTAGTTACCTAAGGGCGTCATAAACAAATTATTGCAGGCTAGGTGAATCAAAACAACAAAAAGCGATTCTCTCCCAGTTCCGCAGGCTGTAAGTAGAAAATTGCGTTATTACTGGGGTTGATTCATTCTGAGGTATCAGAGGGAATATATGTTCCCTGCCTTTATCTAGCTCTGGAGGATGCTGGTAGCATCCATCTCAGCCTTCAGCCTCATGGCTTGTTCTCCTCTTTGTCTGTTCTAGAGCTGAGATGTGAAATGCTCCCAAAGTTTGTCTGTTAACATTTGGTTGCCAGCCTGTAAAGCTGTTGAAAACAGGTGGAATTCTTTAGGGGCTGGGTTTAATGGAAGACATTTAAATTTTTTATTTTATTTATTTATTCATTCATTTATTTATTTATTTTCGAGACAGTATTTTTCTGTAGTCTTGATTGTCTTGGAATTTGCTCTGTAGACCAGGCTGTTCCTGAACTCACAAAGACCTGCCTGCCTCTGCCTCCCAAGTGCTGGAATTAAAAGTGTATGACACCACCCCTGGCCGCATTTTATTTCTTACGCGTGTGCTTGAAGGGAGTAACGGGCACTCCAGACTCTTCCTGCTCATTTGTTTCCCTGTTGCCATGAGACAAACAGGCCATCCCTGCTGTGCGCCTCTCCCATGATGCACCATGCTCGTGCCTTCATAAGCCCAAAACAACTGACCGAAACTATGCATTTCCTCCTTGAGGCTGATTTAAGGTGGGGCTTTAATTCAATATTCATCTTCATTCCTTCCATTTCCAAGATAAGGCCTCATTTCCATGTTCCTGGTGAGTGACTTTTTGAGGAACACATTCTTCAACCCAGTCAGAAATAATATCTAACTAAGGGCCCTACCAAAGAATTAACTGTTGAATGAAAATTGTGTTACAGGTGAATTTCAGAGTTGTAAAGCATTAGAAATAAATATTCTCCTCAGGAGTTGTTGTATAAACCTCTAAAACTGTACTCAGGAGGCTGAGGCAGGAGGATCATGGGTTCCAGGCCAGCCTGGCTACCCAGGAAGACACAATATTAAAATAAAACATATTTTAATTACCTAGGTAAAACATTAGATTTATTTGAAATATTAAAACATTATTCAGGCATCCAAGGGGAAGAGGTTACTTAGTCTGTATTCTTCAGCATTCTTCCCAAGGCCTCTATTTCCAGTCAGTTGGCTTATTTGCCTGAATTTAGCTAAATCTTGCCTCTGTTTAGAAGGAGCTTTCCATATATGTTGGTTAAACACACCATATCTCCAAGTAATTCTCTTATACTCTTATACTTTTTTGATATTTATATATAGTTTATAGTGTTATAATTTTGGTAACTGCTTAATAATAAATGTGTATGTACTACAATTAATTTCAAACATTGTAGGACATTGTTCTTGTACCTATCTTTTAAAAAGAACTTGAGGATTTTTTTCCAAAGCAAAATTGTTTAATTTCATATTCATAATAATATAGGCTAACTTTTTTTTTCCAATATTACAATTATTGGGCCAGTGGGATGGCTTAGCAAGTAAGGATGCTCACTGGCAAGCCCAACAACCTGAGTTGGACTCCCCAGGATCCATACAATGTAAAGACAGAACCGACTCCATCAAATTATTCTACCTTTTTGTGAGGCAGCCACCACTCTTACAATCTTTTGATATTTACTTCGTGTGAAATAATACAGCTTAGCATTTAGGCAGTTATTCTATGCTTTAAAACCTTGTATCAGTGAAGGTTTTGAAAAAATAACATGGGTTTGGCTCCATTTGAACTCTTCACCTGGGACTTTCCAGCTGAGTATCTCTCCATGCCCTCTGCAGGGGTAAGATTGCTGTGTGGCTGACTCGATGTGTCTGGAATTCCCTCCCTCGTGCATTCCACCGGAGCCTCCATTTGTTGGCATTTAGAGCCTGGTGCCAGGCATCTGTTGATTTGGCTTGTGTTTCCTATGAACCTTTATTGTTTGGCTGGGTTTTATGTTTCAGAGAAGGTTATTCATCACAAGTCACTAGCTTTGCTGCACAGTGTGTGGTTGTGAGAAGAGAGAGTGTGTCCTTCATAGTTGTTATTAAAGATAGAATTTGAAAAGAATTCTTCAAAGGGCCATGCTCTCCGAATTGTTCAAAGGCATTGCTTTCAGAAATAGATCTACTTGTTGGTCTGTTCATGCTGTTTCCCCTCCATATAAAGGCCCATGGTGCTGTTCCAGTTCCTCTGCTTGAGTGATCTGTGCATCACTGAAGAAATTGTGGTGGTGGCGGGTGGGGGATCTTTGTAATAGCAGAGCAGATGGGAAGCCAGTGTGGGAGGAAAAAGAATCCTTGTAGATCTCTCTCTACCCTCATCTAATCCCATTGGTCCTGATGAAAGTATGTTGGAGGAGAGACGGGGAGGATGGAAAACCTAGGAAGAAGAACCCCCAAGGACAGAATAATAACAAAACTAAAATGTGGTCATTTCTCTCTAAGGGGATAGTTGCTAGTTTCTACTGAGGGAATTCTAAGTGTATGTGTTCAAGCATATCACACTCCCCGAGAATCTGCAAGACACAGATCATGCTACTTGATCAATAGGAATGACTAATCAGCTATCCAGCCAGGGAGTGTGAGCCTGTGTGGTGGGGACCATAAAGACTAGTTTAAGAGTTGATGCTATTCATTCCATTTTCTGGTCATGTACAGGTGGCTAATAGCATTTTAAGGGAGCTTTTCAAGTTGGACATAAGTTTCACATTTCATAAGCTATAGTATTGGAGCACATACCTGATTTCTCACAGACAGCAGATTTGCTCTGCTTGACTATCTCCATAAAACATTCCCAAGACAGCCCAAGACAGGCCATGAACTCTTCAAAGCGCTGTTATTGGATGGCAGTTCATCCCTTCCGCTTCTTATAAAATATAAGGCAATAAATTGATTTCTTTTTTCTTGCTTCTAAAGATTTGGCTAATGATTCAGTGTGGTGAGCCTCATGACTCATTCATGTGTCATTTAGAAAACATTTAATGAGAACGTAGAGGACGATAACTGTGAAAGCAGTAAATAGGGGAAAACCAAGCAGAAATGAACAGGGATTAAAGGGAGCCACGGGTGCTTGGTGACTGTAGCCTAGCGCTCCTTGCGAAAACTGGGCTTTTCTGATTAAAATGTATATGCCAAATATTTAAGATTATATTTTAAAAAATAATTCCTGTTTCTCAAAGCTCTCTTCAATTCTTTACCAAAAAAAACCACTTATAATTTTTTTAGCCATTTTAGTCATTTTTCCCTGGTATTCCCTTCCAGTTTTTACATAATATCCTTCTTAGCTATTTATTAATTTGTTGACTTTATAAACTTCCTGTCCATCCTAAAACAGAAACCAATGGTTATTTTTGTTTGCTTATTTGTGGTATTTTCGTTTTGTTCTGAGACAAGGTTGACCAGCCCCTGGGTCAAGTATGCTACTGTGTAGAACAGGCTGGTCTCACAGTTGTAGAGATCCTCCTACCGCTGTTTCCCGATTAAAGATGTACATCAACACATCTGGCTATTTTCCCTGCTTTTTAATACAATGTAACTTAACACTGTGTAGGCTAACCCAGTGTTCAGTCAACACATAGTTATGCTCAGGTCAGCATTATTCACAGGTAAGTGAGTAGACACCTGGCTGTGTCAAGGGAGGAATGGATTCAAGGGCTTCACTGATCCTTCTACAGCCTTCCTTTCTTTTTTTCTAAAGTGGCTTAAAAATATAATTATCCCACTAAAGTCTACAGAAAAGCACAAAACGGTAAGTAAATCCGGATGCAATAATCAGACATGCAACAGCCTGCTATAAATTCTGAAGATACAAATCAAAACTATACTAATGCCCTGAAAGAAAGAAATATAAAGGTGACCAATCATATGAATGTGGTATTAGAGCTACAAGGAACCAAGAAGACTACCTATATTAGTTTGAAGCCTTTCTCAGGGTATTGTTATGAATTCTGGTCTAAATCAAAATGAAGACTCTCCATCTACTTTTCTTTCAATTAAACTACAAGGTTGTATCTTTTGGTAATATCAGATGCTACAACCTTAAAGTCTCTTAATTGCTTTATAAATAATATCTTTCAAAATTTCCACCTCCTTCCCTCTTCCCCATTTCCTTCCTGTTCCTCCACTCCCCCTCCCTGCCTCCAGTCCCAAGAGAGGGCAGGGTACCCTGCCCTGTGGGAAGTCCAAGGCCCTCCCCCCTCCATCCAGGCCTAGGAAAGTATGCATCCAAACAGAGTAGGATCCCAAAAAGCCAGTACATGCAATAGAATCAAATCCCAGTGCCATTATCATTGGCTTCTCATTGTCAGCCACATTCAGAGAATCCAGTTTGATCACATGCTCATTCAGTCCCAGTCCAGCTGGCCCTGGTGAGCCCCCATTAGGTCAGTCACACTGTCTCAGTGTGACCAACCCCTCATGGTCCTGACTTCCTTGCTCATCTTCTCCCTGCTTCTGCTCTTCGACTGGACCTTGGGAGCTCATTCCAGTGCTCCCATGTGGGTTTCTGTCTCTATCTCCATCCATTGCCAGACGAAGGTTCCCTCTGGATGGATTTCCTCAGTACAGGAGCAGGGCCTTCTACAGCCTTTCAGTCACCACCCTGATATCTCCTCTCACACCCCACTTTCAAAGTCCCTTCTCTCTCCTCCACTCCGAGGCCTTCTTCGTGGCCTCACATCCTTGGCTATAGAATTTCACAGTTGCCAAGTCAGTCACGACAGATCTGCCCACTGTTTTCCAATTGTGCACACATCTGTGCAGTTTCTGTCTTATCAATTGGACTTTGTTTTTGAGCCATTATGAACTTAGGGAACTTTCATTTAGCCACGGAAATTTTAACGAGCTTCTGGAGGAGAGCCTATACATTTCTGTCTTCTACGCTGGATCAAAATCCTAAAGTCCTGAAAGAACTCTGGCTGCTAGTGCCATGCCCTGCTATCAGTCACTTTAAGGAGAGAAACTCAGGGTATGGAAGAAGTTGCACAAATCACCCAAGATTCTACAAAGAGTTCATGGTACTTCCACACCAAAGTTCCCTGTTTGTCCTTTTCAGTGCACACCCTTTTTTACTGCAAGACCAGTTCCTGTTTTAAAAAGCTTGCAGTTTCTCTAGGGAGATAACACATGTGTCCAGACAAAGTCATAGACTACACCAACTGACGAACAAGAAACGTGGCCCAGTGTGTACTGGGAATTCAGAACAGGGGAAAAGATTTTTCTGCCCGTTGTGTCTGAGAGGCCATCTGGAATTCTAGTAAACGTCTTCCAGCACCGTTGGAACATTGCTTCTCACATAAGTCACATTTTTGTAGGTGTTAATTTTTTTATTCTTCTCCCTACTGGAGACCTGGTGGAATTCCAGGAAGGCTTTGAAATGGTATAGGCTAGTTTGTATTTTCACAGATACCTGTCTGTAAGGTGATACTTTAAAAAAAAATGAGAGAAATGAATCAAATACACATTTATGATTACACGTCCCATCAAAGACATTTAAGGGAGAACTTTTACTTATTTTACTTTTGCTAGCAATGGTACAGTAGTTGGCCTTGTTAAATCTAAAGGGGCAGTTTATAAACAAGGACCTGTTAATACCCGAGGCAGTTTATGAATTCATTCACATTTGTTCAGACTTGCTCTTCGTCATTGCCTTGGCCAGTGAGGATGCTATTGCCCGTGGCAGGTATAAGATGTGGGCCCAAAAGCTACTCAGCCAGCACCGCAGGTGACAGGAAGGCATCATGGTAGCTCAAGGCATCTCCAGAGCTGGCTGCTTGAATCACATTTCTGCTGCTGTCTATGGTAGACCCATCACCAAACCCCTCTGTCCCTCTCTTGGCAAGAACAGCAAGACAACAACAACAAAAGCTTGAAGATAAGCAACTTAGAAAGAAAAGAGATTTACCAGCTTATAGTGATGGAGGGAGAAAGCCCAAGTTTCAGGCAAGGATCTCACAAGTGTTTTAAAACATGGCAGGGCTCACAAGGGATAGGGGAGCTTTTGTGGTGAGAGGGACATTAGAACAGAGAAAGACAACTGTGCTTTCCAGAAATTTCTGCCCTTGTAACTCATTCAGTTCCATGACAACCAGGCTCTCCCTAAAGAAAGGTACCCCATCAATCCCTTCTGGGTTCCCCAGAAGAGCTAATTGCCTCTCCCCAAGCCTTGCTTTCTGGGATGGTTTCCCTGGGGCCCAAGTCTCTAAGTCATGAAATTTGGAAACATAGACCATATCCAGACAACAGAAATCTTTCAGTGTTTCAGATTCCAATCTGCAAAGTGAAGGCAATGACAGACTAGCTCCCTGTGCTGTTTGAGTTTTCCTTTAGTTAATAGCTCCAGCATACATTGTAGCTATTAGAATAGCATCTGGTACAAAGAAAATAGGACATTATTATCAGCCCCCCTTCTAGGAGTTTCACACAAACACAGTACCCCCAAACTACATATGATTCAGATGCTGTATTTCTTGTCTTAATGTTTTGCCATGAAGGACGTTTTCAATATGTGTTCATTATTTTATTTTACACCCATTTAGTGAGGACCTAGCATGTGGCAACCACATTGCCTGGTACTTGTGATACAGCTGAGAGCAAAATTAGACTTATCACTGCCTTCACAGAATCCGCATCACATAGAGTCTTCAATCAAGGAGTTATACAGATCATTCCAAAATTGCAGCTGTGGAAAGAAGTAACAAAGAGAGAGGCACTGCGGCTCCTCACTACCTGTGAACAAACAGAATCTTGGTGTCTCTGGCAGAGCAAAACTTTTGTGCGTCCTAAAGAATACAAGGGGTGCTCTAACGCCAGCGGAGGGAAACGCTGCTCTGTGCAGAAATCAAGAACATCCTGAGAAGCTAATTAAAACGCTCCCTTCTGATTACACCCCGGAGGATGCCAATCGCTTCCTCTCGCGCCCTTCTTTGACACAACTTGCTCCGAGGAATGCGAAGGATGGGTGGGATCCTCCCCAGTAGGACAGTGAAAGGAAGCCAGCATACCAAAGGGCTGACTGCCCAGCCCGGGCTGCAGCTGCTGGCTCAACCTCCACCCAGCAGGGATAACTGCTGCGCAATATTTCAAAGGCTAAGGCAGCTTACAGGAAAGGAGAAAAAAAGGTGTGTTTAACAACTTCCTTGACTGGAGGACTGGATAAGAGCAAAGCACATTTTAAGTTGCTTTTATGGCCAAAAAGAGGTGGCTTTACAGACATCTGTGCCTAGAATTCACCGAACCCGAGAGAATATTCATACAAAGAGCACACTCAGTCTCTCGGGGTATTTGGCAAGAAACTTGAACACTGGTGCCATTTGAATAGAACATTTGCCTATGCCATGTGCATCATTAATTCCAGCTTACGAGAAAGGTGTAGCTGGGAATTGTACATAGAATTCCCTCGGTGCCTGCTTCCTACCAGAGCTTGAAAGGACAATGTCTTTCCACTAAAATTTTGCTACTTATTAACTTCAGGCAAATATATCCCTTTTCAGTATGATGCAGCTCAGAAACAGGAATTGATTTTGTTCAAGGATATGCTTTTTAAAATGACATTGTCTTAGTATTTATCCTGGGCTGTCTTAGAACTTGTGATCCTCTTGCCTCAGCCTCCCAACTGTGATTACAGGCATAGACCACCACACTCAGTGGGAGTGTACACTGGGGGCAGGGTGGGAGAGTCACAGGACAAGGGCTGGGCAACAAAAGTAAATAAAATGGAATGCATTTAAGAGTTCTGCCATATGACATAGGGACCTAGTTAAGGACAATTGATTACATTTCTGAATATTGCTGGGAGAGTAAACTCTCCCTTTCCCCTATATGCCCTTTCCCCTAAAGAGGTGCCAAGTATGTAAGGTAACATACATGTTAATTAGCTTAGCATTACATGCTTCAAAACATCATGTTGCATACCATAAATATATACAATTCTTAATTTTTCAAATAAATATAATCAGGTGTTTTGTTTCTGCTTGAGTTTTAACTTCACTCCCCTTTCTCTAATTTTCTCTCCATCCCCCCCCCCCCCGTCTGATGGTTCCTTCCACCCCCAATAGTTCCTCTTCATGTTGAATGTCTTCTATTTTCCAGCCTCAATAACAACTTTCGAACTTATTTTCCCCCTTTATTGTCTCTTTTAGTTTTACAGTCTGTACTCCCCCCCCACAAAACTAACACATATAAAAATGAAAATCTAACATGTGCTTATGTCTTTCTGAGTCTGAGATACTTCACTTAGCATAGTAACTCCCAGTTCCATTCATTTTCCTGCAACTATCATGCTTTTATTTTTCTTTATGGCTGAGTGAAATGCCATTGTGTATTATTATTTTGAGATTATAGTTCTATTATTTCCTTCACCGGTCCCCACAACCAAGTCCTTCCATTTACCCCTTCTTGCTCTTTTGCAAATTCAAAACCCATGCATCTACAGATGCACATCTGGATTGGTTCCTTTCCTTAGGTGAGTAGTGACAGGGTAGAGGTGAACAGTGAGCGCCTCTGTGGGCTGGATTCAGAGTCCCTCAGTTGTGTACCCAGGGAAGGTATGGCTGGGTCATAGGTCACTTCTACTTTCAGATTGTGCTTGCTTTTGTTTAGGTTACTATACCTATTTGCATAACAGCAGGGAATAAAGATTTCTCTTTTCTCACATCAACACAAATAACCACCAATAAGCATGTTAAAACATAATTTAGCATCTTTAAAACGTAGGAAATGCAAAGCAAAAACCACTATTTGTAATTGGTCATCTTTTATTTTAGAGATGAGAGCGCTAAAGCCTAGAGGGGTTAGACATTAAGTATTTTTCCAAGCTGCACAGATAAAAATCACAGGCTGAGATTTCGGTCCTGTGACTTTCAATCCTTGGTTCCTTTGCCTGGTCAAGCTCTGGGAAACTCACAGCTAAGAGAGCTCAGCCCGGCCTTCCTTGAGAAATGTCACTGAAGTTTGGGATGATAGTCATAATTTTGGAACCTTGTATGGGTACTCCTTTAATAAGATACATGAGAACAAAAATTTCTCCTTAACAGTTAGCATAGGTTGAGAAGAAAGATAAAATGTTTCTAAATGCCCACAATGGAGCACCAGACTGAAATCTCAAGGTCCAAATCAGGAGCAGAAAAAGAGAGAGCACAAGCAAGGAACTCAGGACCGCGAGGGGTGCACCCACACACTGAGACAATGGGGATGTTCTATCGGGAACTCACCAAGGCCAGCTGGCCTGGGTCTGAAAAAGCCTGGGTTAAAACCGGTCTCGCTGAACATAGCGGACAATGAGGACTACTGAGACCTCAAGAACAATGGCGATGGGTTTTTGATCCTACTGTACCTATTGGTTTCGTGGGAGACTAGGCAGTTTCGTGGATGCTCACCTTACTAGACCTGGATGGAGGTGGGTGGTCCTTGGATTTCCCACAGGGCAGGGAACCCTGATTGCTCTTTGGGCTGACGAGGGAGGGGGACTTGATTGGGGGAGGGGGAGGGAAAGGGGAGGCGGTGGTGGGGAAGAGACAGAAATCTTTAATAAATAAATAAATAAATAAATAAATAATAAAGTTTCTAAATGTTAAGGTGACGGTGGTCAGATTGGGATTGATGGAGAAGCAGAACTGTCTTTTAATCTTGAACAGCTGAAAAGGAGAGGTCTCCAGAGAGAAAGAGAGTGGAGACTTGCACATTGGCTCGGTGGGCTTGGGGTTTTTAAAGGGCAGGGGAGGGAACTTTGGGGATGGAAGATTCCACCTGCGGGCAGTTCTAACTGGTAAGCAAACAGCAAAGGAGGCTGGTCTGCTATCTTCTTGTCGGAGGCTTCCTGGAGCTCAGCAGCCACAGGTGTTATCATCAGTCAGATTTCCAGGCTGGACTTTCTCAGCCTACCTGAGCCTTTTAACCTAGCTTGGGGGGCGAGGGAGATGCCAGACAGTTAACTACAGTAAAATGTTAATAGCAAAGAAAATGAAGAAGGGAAATAAAGACATCCCATCCTCTAGAGCAGTGATTCTCAACCTTCCTGACACTGCCCTATGACCCTTTAATACAATCGTGGTGACCCCCTCACCGTAACATTATTCTCTTGCTACTTTGTGACTGTAAATTTGTCGCTGTTATAAATCATAGTGGTAATATTTATATGTAGCCCCAGGGGTCGCAACAGAGAACATTGAGTCTATACCACCATGGCAGCTTTTCTGTGACAGAGTAAGGTCCTGATAACACCCGTGAGCAGCTCCGCGGCCAAAGTGCTTCTCTTCTCCACAGAGAGGTGACTACCCTTCTGCAGTCTCTTGCTCTGGAGCTCCAACAGCATGGCCACACCTTCAGCATCCCATTGGGCCTCCTTCCTGTTTGTTTCTAACCCTCTTCTGTGGTCAGGCTCACTGAGCATGCTCCGTACTGTTGTTGTGCTCTGCGGGTCTCCATAGCTCACAGTCTTGTGCTGAGCATTTTTCTACTTTGACTGTCACTCACAACTGGCCTTCCTTTGTCTTGATCCCGTAATACCAAAATAGTGTCTTAAATCTTTGTTCTGTCAGATTACCACGCGTCATGATCTTAATCAAGTCCTGATGGCTGAGCCATTTAGATCTGGCCTTGTGTGACCGGTTTCCCGTTCTGGAAAATCTGAGGCCTGGGAGGTCCAGAACGTGAATGGCTTCTATGGCATGAAAGCCCTGCAGAGACTTGTCGGCGGCCTCTTCTGCCAGCATCCTATTGCTTTTCATCTTTTATTTCTGCAGTAACACAACAAGCTTCCCACGGAAGAAGGTAGTGAGGGTATAGCCAGGAGGCTGGGGAGGCAACACAGCAAACAACTGTTAGACACAAGGGAGGCCAACCTGAAGGTACGCCATACAGATTATTAAGAAAGTTCTCATAATTCTGATTTCTAAGTATTTCTGAGATGTATCCCTTCTTGTATCAGTTAGGGTCCGTTCAATAAAAGAACACCTTTTAAAATCTATCTTAGTCGAGAGAAAGCTTGTTCTACTGAGTTCTCTCTCCTTGTTAGGGTGATGGAAAAGGTGAGATGCCAAACAGAAGATGAGGCCACTCACGTTAGCTACAGCAGGAAGCTATAATCAGCGCTGGGCTGCAGGGACAATGAGAGGAAGTGGTGTTTCCATAGCCAGGGGTGGGATCCCTGGACAGAAGCCAGGACTGTGGCATACACGCACAGAAGCAGCTGAAGCCAAGGAGGAAATACAGCTGCTGCTGTAGGTGTCTTCTGAGGCCCAGAGAGAGAAATGCACAGTGCTTTTCTGTCTGTTTTTCAGTCTCCCGACAGTAAATATTAATAGTCAAAGCTAGCCAGAAGTCACCTAACCCAGAGGTTCTTTAAACACAGCCCATAGAAGCCAGTTCTCCTTCCAGACACACAGGGCCATTGCTCCAGCTGAGCCTCCAGCTTCTCCTTCCACCTCTTGGACTTTCACAGAGACCTCACAACCCTTCTTCCTGCCGCAACAATCATAGCCTCCTCCCTCTTCTTCTCTTAAACTTTAGCTGGAATAATGATGCTAACACACACACACATACACACACACCCCTCACACACATACACACACACCCCTCACA